>NW_027396868.1:0-165740 GCF_047715825.1 Aspergillus stella-maris | reverse complement strand
CAGGTTAAACCACTTAGTAGCAATGGTATTCTAAAGACTTGTAATGCAATTTAATCTATTAAGGCGCGGAAGGAGAATGAAAGAGAGAAGGACTGGAAGAGGCTGGCAAAGCAATTTAAAAAGATATACGGCTACGAGCCCCCACCACGCTCGGAGACTCAAATCCAGGAGAATATTAAGAACAAGAGACGTGCACGAGAAGCAGGAGAGATTTTTTGGATAGATAGATAATTATTTATGTTGTAAATAGCTTCATGTTGTCTAAAAACGACGAAGAATGCGTGGTTACGAAGAAAGCGTGGCGCACCCAAAAGCGAAAGCGGTGGGTGGGCAGAAAGGCACTGATACTAGATAAGTATAGAAACATAGGGACTGATATAAGAGTAGAGATGTAAAAGTACCGGAGTTGCGAAAGATGTTCCTTGAAGATCAAATGGCCCCCTTTGGTTGGAATATGTTCCAGTATTTGGTAACAAGTTACCCAGCATGTCAACTATATATTTTTTCTTCGTGTTCAGTGTTCCGCTGTTCGATACTTATCTGATGAAGTGACAGTAACCTATCATGTCGCATATATTAGAAGTAGATAGGATAAAAATATCGGAGTTAAGACCCTAGAACCATTTCATACTCTCCACGTGCTTGTACCCTTGTGGACCATGGTAGTCAAGAAGCCCAAGCTGCCAAACTCCCGTCCTGGCATGCTTGACGACCCACCAAGACAGCCAAGCTTTATTTGACAGTCAAGAATGTACCTACCTATGATAGTCTCACACGTTATTCGCAATCATTGTGTGGCAATACATCTCCGTCAAAGGTACCCAAAATAGGCAGAGACAATGGCCCCTGACGTCTTGTCTTGGCTGATGCTGTCTCGGACATAACCCTCGGGATATTCGGGCTTAGCGCCATCCCCGAGTCCTTTGACGATTTATAGCTGCTGACCTCCCTTCAAGCTATTGACAAATATTCTTAAATTGATTACGAAACTTCCTGTCTACAGTCACCTATCCATTAGCAGCGTTTTCAGGAGAGAAGAATCAACATGCTTCGCTCATTCCTCTCAAAAACCGGTCTCCAGCGTAATGACTACATATTCCCGACCGTCGACGCCAAAGTAGACGGTCCGGACTGCAAAAAGGACTGCGCAGACTGCACAATAAGTTATCCGGCCAAGGTGAAGGTTGAAACGTCAATGCCCCTATATGGCCACATCAAGCAGTTCCACACGCATGTTCTCGTCGCAACAGGCAAAACCGACTGGAAGGACCATATCGAGAAGGAAAGCGGGAGCTTAATGGAGGCGTTTGACAAGGCTTCTGGATCAAAGCATGGCGTAAGTCTCCAGAATTGCACTTGCCAACGGATCCCTGCTGACAACTGACAGCGCATGATGATCTCTGCCTCCAATTTGAGGTCCCCAGAGGATGAGAGTGGGGGCGAGTCTAAAGAAGGAACGAGCGTCTTACTATTGCCGTCATTCACATTCGTCGACTCCATTCAAAATAGTGATGTCAGCGAGGTTATCAGCAGCTACATCGATGCTCCCTTATCGCAGAACCCTAAAGGACCTATCACTCAGATAACAAACTCTCACATCAAAATCCGACCTTGCGAGTACGACTATGTTGTGCTCCTCTGCTCACATAAACGCCGTGACGCACGATGCGGTATTACAGCGCCGTTGATCAAGCGTGAACTTGAGCGACAACTCCGCCCACTTGGCCTCAACCGTGATGCCGACGACGAGCGGCCTGGTGGTGTGGGGATCTTCTTTGTCTCCCACGTTGGGGGCCATAAGTTCTCCGCGAATGTGCTCGTCTATCGGAAGAAAGAGCAGCAGATGATTTGGCTGGCGAGGGTACGGCCTGAACACTGCGAAGGAATAGTCAAGTACACGCTTCTAGAAGGGAAGGTGGTGCATCCTGATACCCAGTTGAGGGGGGGATTTGACCGGCTGAAGGGGTTGACGAGCTGGTGAAGTATAGATGGGAAGCGAGCCATTGTTTACTGTATCGGATACCCTGCAGCATAGAATATTCTTATAGACTTAGCAAAGCATGTTCATTTTACCTATCAACACTATTTACTACTGACTAGGGCTGCCGGGGCGGCATCGGCTCTTTCCTTCCGGTTTTGGAACACCGACGGAGATAACGCGGGGCATCGGCATCACGGTCCCATCATCCTCCGTCGTCACCTTTCCTCAACCTCGAATTCTTCTACCTCTTCACATAAAAAGCCTTTATCGAAATGGAGGGAGTCATCGAAGGACCAGGCAAGAAGCGCAGACGGCCAAAAGTCTCGTGCGTTTCCTGTCGCAGACGCAAGATCCGATGCAACCGGGAAAAGCCATGCAACAATTGTGTACGCTTCAGGACTGCAGCTTGTGACTATGAGGATGCAGAATCTTCAAAACCATGGCCTGGGCAGTATTCCACGCCTGAGTCACAGGGATCGCACTCTGGTGCCATCTCAAATCAACCGACATCATCCATCAACTCTACCAGCGACCGATCAGTCTTAGATACCGAGGCGACAAGGTTAAGGCACAGAATCAAGCAGCTGGAAGATCAATTGGTTGATGCAAATTTGAGGCCTGTTCAAGAGTCATATGAAGATGTTGAAATCCTGTCAACGGACTCTCGCGTCAGCGGACCTCTTCATCTGCATTATAAGAGGGACGAGGCCGACGATGAACTTGTCGCAAACGGACTGCTTATGAAGGGTAGAATGTTTGGCCAGAGTCATTGGGCTGTTAGTATTGCTGAGGAAGTGAGTTTCTGCCAGAGTCTGATAGTAAGCTGTATACTGATCAAACACAAGCTTCGTGACTTCTTCAAAACTTTCGAGCCGTATGTACGACAGTGGCCGGCTGATCTCTGGCTGGGATTAGAGAAATGTAAACGCATCGCACGGCGTATCAAAGCGCGACGGGCAGTATCATGGCCGTCACCACTGATATCTCAGTTACCGTCTCGAATAATCTGCGACGGGCTGATCCACCAATATTTCCGAACCACCGAATCACTCACCCGTATACTGCATATACCCACCTTCTGCAAAGACTATGAGGAGTTTTGGGTGTCTGGAGCAGACAAGAATTTCAACTTTGTAACTCAGCTCAAACTTGTGCTTGCTATTGGCGCAGTTACATACGATGACCACTTCTCATTGCGGAGCTCAGCTATACGGTGGGTTCACGAGGCCCAAATCTGGATCTCAGGACCAAAGCATAAAGGCAGACTGAACACCCAAGCAATGCAAACGAATCTGCTGCTATTACTAGCACAGGAAAGAGTTGGAGTCGACGGAGATCCAACATGGGTCTCGACTGGTGCTCTGCTGAGGAAAGCAATGTACATGGGTCTTCATCGAGACCCGATGCACCTCCCGAAACGAACAGTGTTCGCTGCTGAAATGCACCGACGATTATGGAACACGATCGTTGAGATAAACCTTCAATCCAGCTTGACATATGGGGGTCCTCCATTATTATCGCTTAACGATTTCGATACAGCTCCGCCAGGCAACTTTGACGATGAACAGCTCGAGGCTGAAGAGCCCATACCAAAGCCAGAAGGGGACATGACCCAAATGTCTCTCGCAATAGCCTTCCGCAGAACTCTGCCTCAACGTCTGGTCGTCATCAGGCATCTGAACGATCTCGCTTCCGTTGCGTCTTATAAAAAGACCTTACAGGTCGACGCCGAGCTGCGAGCAGCCTACAGAGAGCTCGGCCAAACGGTAAGAAAGTGTACCGGCTCTAGTGGCTCATCTTCGTCTTTTCAATGTGAGATGCTGCACATCGACTTCCTTATGCAACGCTACTTTTCGGCACTTCACATTCCTTATTTTGGCCCAGCACACGGAAAGGCCTACACCTATTCGCAGAAGACCGCAGTCGACTCATCTCTAAGGCTCTGGGGAGCTGCAAGCCAGCAGTCTCCTGACCAGTCAAGCAATATCTCTGCATTTAATGATCACGGTCTGACAAGATTGACAACATGTAGCTCAGGCTTCTATCAAACGGCCACCATGCATGCCGCCTTCGTCATCTCGGTCGAGCTGCGAGCCCAATTGCAAGAGGATAGTCTCTGCCCTGCTCCCCTACGACCAGACCTGGTATCCGTGCTGGAAGAGGTAAAGCCCTGGTGCCTGAAAGTAATCACTGCTGGCGCAACAAGCGTCAAGGGTTATCTTCTCATGAGCCTGATAATAGCGCAGTTCCAAGGCATGGTGCGCGGTATGGATACTGAACAGATCGCAGAGCTGCTGGCCGAGGCTGCAGCGAACGTCGAGAAGGACTGCATGCCGATACTGGAACGGGTCGCGGCGGCCGAAGAGCAGGAGACGGAAACACCAGTCGAAGTTCCAGATATGACGCCACCAAATTTAGCTGGGAATTGGGGCTCTGCGGTAAGTGTGGTGCTTAATGGCTGTTCATTCCTCAGCTGACGAGATTTCAGACATCGGATGCCCTCCTGAATCTCTACGATCTGGACCCGATGAGCTGGATGTTTACTGACGAGTTAGATTCGGGCGTAAATCTACTTTAGAGGGTCTTGACTAATTAACATCTTGGGATAATATCAGACAGCACGTAGCAGCTATACGTTCATAGAGCATATAGTAGGCCTACCTGCGGTTCACGGGTAGGAAGCTTCAGCTCGACCAGGGACCGATACCAGCTGCGCGCCCCAGGAAATTCCCGAGAAAGTCAATACCTGGAACTGGGAATTGAATTGGATAGCTTTCTTTTGTTTACTCTGGGATTAAACCGAGCTTGCCCGTATTGTGGCCAGGGCTGGTGTAGAGGACCGGTGGACTCCTGCGACGCGCTACGTCACGCCCACCAGCGCAACCCGCGTTAATTGATTTCCACGCGATCAACCGTCCAACCCACAACTTTATCGCGCCACTCCACGCTTTCTTGCATTGACTACTTCCACATACCCAAATCACATATACTCTCCCAGTATACAATCGGCATGCAATAATGGCCACCGTCGCCGCCCCCGAAATCGCATCCCACGCGACCGCCCTGCGCGCGGAACTGAAGGAATGGGAGAGGGCCTTTGCCGCTGCCAACGATGGAAGAAGGGCTGGTCGGGCTGATATTAAGAATAATCCTGAGATTGGTATGTCTCTTTGCGCGTATTGAAACCATTTACTGCGGAGAAATTGGGCTGATTTTGTTCTTACTGTAGCGGCAAAATATAAAGAGTACTCGCGACTCAAGGCGCAAGAATCGAAACCGGAGAAGTCACAAACAAAATCAAAACTCTTCGACGACCACGAACGCTCCAGGAAACGAAAGCACTCCTCGCCAAATGGCCCCGATCAAACCGCATCAACCCCCCGCAAACAAACATCCAATATCTTTCAAACACCCTCCAAGACCCGGACTTCCCACCCCGCAGACGTAGACCCCTACGACTCCCCCTCTGTCCTCCGGCGGCTCTTCAGTCCCTCCACACATATGCAACAGTCCTCTTCTCCTTTAAAGACAGCTATCGGTCCGACACCGCAACGGGACGGAAAGGCACTCGGGTTATTCGACCTCCTTTCTGAATCTGGCGGAAGTACAGCGACGCCTTCGGCTGCTAGGATTGCGAGTATCAAGGGTATGGATGCGGTTACACCCTCGAAGAAGAGGAAGACTATGAGTATGGGGATGGACACGATTGTTGAGGAGGATGAAGGGGAGGACCAGGAGGAGGAGGATATGGGGAGAGGTGAAAGGACGCCTGCGTCTTCGGGGAAGAAGTATATGCTTTCTGCGCTGTTCGCGACACCGACGGCATGGCGGTATAGTTCTATCGTGGAGGATGAGCAGAGGAACGGCCCCAACAACGCCGTCCAGAACCCAATACAGAGTCCGCTACGAGCGACAGGGCATGAGAACGACTCAAATCCAACCCTTGAAACACCCTCTTTCCTCCGCCGCTCAACATCAAATCTCAATAACATGGTCAATACAACAGGGTTAAGTCCCATCCCCGTCCGGAAACCGCCTCTTTTCCCCGGCCGCGGTCTATCGCAAATCGTCCAAGGTCTACGAGATATGGAAGAGGAACGAATGGACGATGAACTGGATGTCCTCCGCGAGATGGAGAATGAGGCTTTCGGACCAGGCGGTGATGTCGGCGTCCCTGATAGCCAGATGGGCGGTGAAAACAATACGCGCACGTTCAAAAAGAAGGGACAGAAGAGGACGACGAGGCTGGTTAAGATGAGGCCTGTTGTTGCGCCTAAACCGGCACCGGCTGCTACGAGATCGCAGTCTCAGTCTCAGTCGAAACCTCAGCCCCAATCCCGGTCTCAGCAAGCATCTACCCAGAATAAGAACGCCAGTGACGACGAGTACGGAGACGAAGACGACCTCCTAGCCATCGCCGAAACACAGATCAACGCACCCACAGACCCGTCCGGGCCAGAGAAAGACGAGGACGACGATTGGGACACCCACTCCCTGCACTCCATATCCGAACCCCCCTCCGACAACGACTCCGACAGTGACCCCGAATACGGCTCCAGCAACACAAAACCAAAACGCCTAGGCCTAGGCCGAACAAAGAGTTTCTCCGAGAAGATGAAAGAGGCCATAGGCGACAATCGCGGCACAACAAAACAAGCTCCCAAGGGGGAGAAAGAAGAGAAACCGCTCGGCAAAGAAAACAAAAAACAACCCGCCGAGCGAGAGCGCAAGATCAACGCGAATGCGCACTCGCATGCGAATTACCGGTCTTTGAAGATTCGGAGGGGTGGGAGGGGTGGTGGGCGCGGGTTTGGGAGGTTTCGGAGGAGGTAATAGAGGTCAAGTACATGGATATATGTTTTGGCGTTGCATTGCTGTGTTATCATTTCATTTCTACATTACCAGCGGCATGTATAGATACCATTTTTAGCGTTAGAAATCGTTCCGCATTTCGTCTTGTCTATAGTACATGTCTGTCTATGTATACACATGGCGTAATGGTCTAGTCCGGTACATAGCGGTCCCGCGCATGCTGTACTCTCCTTGCAAGCGCCTGGGATGACCTATCTCGACGGCGCGGCTCACGATGATATCGCGGTTTATCAATTCGGCCCCGGCCACGGCCACGCCCGCGACCTCTGTAGATGGGAGTGGACGTCCGCTGGCTAGCCGATAGGTTCGGGCGAGCTGGATCTGCATCTTCATACTGAACATTCCGATCCCAGTCCTCCAGCGAGATGAACGGGCTCCTCAACCAAGCCTGCAGTTCGTGCAGAAACAGCGAGGCGTTGTCCCGGCCCAAAAAGTCCCGCAGAAGTTCCTCGGCTTGTCCCGCGGAGCCCTTGATATCGACCGTCCGGAGAATGGCGATGATATACTCGAGCAGAAACTCGGCGTTGTTGCCACGACGGTTTTCTAACCGCTGCTGACCTGGTCGGCTCATAGAAGAGGAAGCTGAATCAGATTGCGGATCTGGCTGGAGAAACTCAAAGACCCTCAGTTCTCGCCGGATCCATTTGCGGGCGCGCGAGACTAGCTCTTCATCACGATTGAACATGTCCGGTGTGAATTCGCGGTACTGCGATAGGCGGTTTGAGCCGACGCGCAGGGAATAGAGACGGTTGCGGTAGATATGTTGTCTGCGGAGGATAGGGTCGTCTGGGGTCTGTCGCGGTGGCGATTGATGGCGTCGCGGCCGATGGGAGGTCCGGTGAGGTAGCCGACCATGTGGGTGAATATGTCCTGTAGACTTTGCGTCCGGGGGAGGGAGATCGGGGAGCTGGTAGATCTTTGCGCCGTCGGGGTTCTCCAGGTCATATTTGACCGAGGATACGTCACTCTTGCCTGGGAACGTGTGAGAAATGAGGCACTCGAGAGAATGACAGTAAAGGGTTCATACATAGAGGACAGTTCCGGCGCTGCTCCAGCCAATTCACCAGACAAAGAAAGTCAAAGTTGGCATGGTTGCAGGAGACCGCGATAGCAGGCTCGGAGATGGGCTCGAGGCAGATGACGCAAGGATCCGCGACATCGTCCTGATGTTGCTCCTGGGTCACTTCTTGGAGCGTGCGTTGTAGAATCTGCTGCTGGATGTCGGCATCATTGGTCATCAGTTGGTAGTTGCGATAGTGAAAATGTCCAGCAGCGGAGTGTCATGAAAGGATGAGAAAAATGAGGTGGGAGTGACAACATTCCCTCGGAGCGGGTCACGTTGCCGGCGCCGCAACTTTTTCGGAAGCTCCCCAGACTCGCCTTTCTGAACCCCACGAGCTTGACCGCAACATAAATCATTGCACACGCACAGGTGCTATCATGCCCTTCGGACTATGATCAAACGTTCTGCAAGGGCAGTCATCGCCGAGAGATACAAAATGGCGCGAGGCGGAGGTGCACCGAACAGCTACTTGGACCAGACTGCGTCGCGGACTATTACCGGTCTAAGGCGCTGGTCGATTATCAACAGAGAGCTGCCCGGTAAGTTCCACTCGGTATCTTTCGATTCTGTAAAGCTTGCCAACTAAATTTATGTCTACCGTCTAGCTGCGTCGCAACCGAAGGCTATTCACGTGTATGACTTCGACAACACATGTAAGGCTCCCGATGCTCCGTGACCTCGAGCTTCTCCGGCTAAGAAACCTCGACCAGTGTTCCTGAGCCCCCTCCCGAACCCTCAATTATGGAATGGCCAGAGTATAGGGTTTCTACAAGCCTACGAGAGCTTTGCGAACGGCGGATGGTGGCACGACGCAAACCTTCTAGCTGCCACCGGTGACGGCTTAGAGAAGGAAGAGCCCCGCGCCTGGAAAGGCTGGTGGAACGAACGGATTGTGCGAGCTATAAACACACGCTGCGGGGATGTGGACTGATGAAATATAGGTACAACTGGTTGAGCTGAGCATGAAGCAGAAGGACGCTGTAACAGTGCTCCTAACCGGTCGCGGCGAGGCCAATTTTTCAGAAATCGTCAAGCGCATGGTTGAGAGCAGGAATCTCGAATTTGACTTGATATGCTTGAAGCCTGAGGTCGGACCGAATGGCCAGCGCTTCGCGTCTACAATGGACTTCAAGCAGAATTTCCTTTCGGATATCGTTCTTACATATGACCAAACTGACGAGATTCGGGTTTATGAAGATCGGCCAAAGCAGTGAGTTGAAGCAGAGACATATCCTGCCCTGTGCGTGTTTTTGATCTGATACCTCACAGTGTAAAGGGCTTCCGCGATTACTTTGAGAAGCTGAACCGCAACTTCCAGGATTCAGACGTCCCTGGGTCACGGAAACCAATCACGGCGGAAGTCGTCCAGGTATATGAAGGCTCTAAGTACCTAACCCCCGTAATCGAGGCTGCCGAAGTGCAGCGTATGATCAACTCCCACAATACTGCTACACGCAATCCAGCGCTGAACGCGACCAAATCACCCTATGGCCGTCTATGCATCAAGCGTACCACCTATTTCACAGGCTATCTCATTCCAAACGCGGACTCCGACCGCCTCATCAAGCAGCTGCTAAACCCGTTACTACCACACGGCCTAGCAGAATCAAATGACCTCAAATACATGGCTAACAGTATCCTCATCGCACCCCGCCCCGCAACCCGTCAAATTCTAGACAAAGTCGGCGGCATGGGCAAGAAGCTAAACTGGGTCGTCACCGGCACAGGTGTCTTCGAGAACCGCATCTGGGCCGCTAGACTGCAGCCAGTTCCCAACACAGAGAAATACCACACGGAGAACAGAGTTCCCTACGTGATTCTTGCAATCCGCAAGGGCGCGCGTCCGATCGACGCTTCAAAGATCCACAATTGGCATCCCGTCCCGCATGACAAAGCACTCTCAATCGAGAGCGTCGTCGGTGAAAAGGTTGTCCTCCGCATCGAAGAAGATGGTCACGGCGACTCAGAAGCCCAGTTCATGAACCGCTCTAGTAAGAGGCGGCATCAGCAGGAGCGAGACGATGAGATTCTTTACCCGGGGCAGAGTAACCCAGATGGTCCTCAAGGCCGACACCAAACCTACCGCGGTGGTAATAACCGCCATAACCACGATGATGGACATCGTCGCGGTGGATTCCGCGGTCGAGGCCGTGGCGCAGGGCAAAGAGGGAGAGGAGCATATCCAAATTCTCGCGGAGGCGGTCGTGGGAGAGGCCGCCCCCATAACGCAGGTCCTCCGGGAGGGTACAGATCTCTTGATGACCATTCAGGCCACGAAGGTGGCGGCAGCTACGACGAGAAACCGGGTCCAAGTTCGGGTGGTAATCCGGTCATGAACTATTAGCTTCTGAATTTTGTTACTTCCCTAGGTGTCGGTGTCATCATGTCTGCCTCCGAATCGGCGTTTCCTGTCTGTACTATGCAACAAAATTCCCTACCTAGGCAATAGCTCTTGTCACGGCCTCTGTGCACTTTCACGTCAGATGATTTGCGTTGCGCACTAATATCATTATCCGTGCTGTGTTCATGTGTATATCAAAGCTACCTGGTAAATTCTCAACTATCTACTCCGTAAAGCCTACAATTTATGTATTCATCTCCGGTCTAACGCCGACCAAGGGTCGCACCTTCCTTCCTCTTCCAGACTCATACCTTAGGCAATATACGCCGCGCTGGACTTAATAGGGAAGGTGCGACCTGGAGTGGACAGGAGGGCAGCAGAAGGCACGAGGGCACCCGGCGAGGACGACCCTCGCTACTGCATTAGGGCGCTGCAGGCTCTATTGTTCTCCAGATAAAGATATTCATGCTTTGATAGTTGAGTGCGAAAGGAGGAGTTGGCCACGCTGTTCAACTGTTCGCCCTTGCTGTACTTCCCTCTCAGTCAGTCTGAAGTGGGCGTATTGTTGTGAAATTCAAGGCTCGGAAGATCATCAAGATCTAAGCCGCATTTACTGAAGAGTAAATCTACAGACTAGATGGATAAAGTAAGTTTATAGATTCATCCATTCTTAATAGTATCATTTATTGCATGTATCCCATATATGTAAGTGATCCATATCCATAACCAAATCCGTCCTGTTATCATATCAATCCATAAAAATCCAAACCAATCCCAGTAAATCCAGGTCCTAACAGTCGTAACAAAATGTAAACAGCAAAAGATCTCAGAAGAACTCTTTATACAACACAGAAGATGCATGTAACCGATGATCGGAAAATAAACATAAGTCGCGGGACTGTACAGGTGCGATATATGGCGAGTAAATAGCAGAAATTCAAACATGCATTGGATCGTGCGGTGATAGGTCGGGGAAAGGGTCGTAGTTCGAGCCGATCTGAGCATCTTCTCTCGTAGTATTATTCATGTCATGCGGCGTTCGTAGTAATCGTGTGTAGGTGTCGTGTAAAAGGGGTATTGTTTGTGCATCAAGTTGAGAGGTGAACAAAGGAAAAAATCAATAAACATAAGATCAAAACGTTGCCGATTAGGTCTCCTCGTCCGTCAACTGCCTCAGTAGACGCAGGTTGAGAATCATGACGAGCAAACCTATCGTCACGACCACCATCAAGGCGAAGCCGAACCAACCAAGGACCATGGCGGAAGTGCCGACTCCACTTTTCACGCTGCCATTTCCTAGATCTTGCGCTATCGTACTTGCACCAACCGATGCTGTGTGTTGCCATAGCACCGACACGAGCACAAACACTGCAGCAACGAAGATCAACGCAAGGGCGACCTGCGAGACGGGGCGAGACGGGAACGGTTTCACTTCCACCTCCGATCCGCTAGGGTCGACCTCCTCGTGCCATCCAGGGAAGGTTGCCAGGACGATAAAGCAGAAGAAGGCGAGGATAACGGCGATGATGCTAGAAAGGATCAGTAAACGAAGCAAGCGGTGGAGAATCTTGCGAACTCACATAAGGTATGGAAAGACGACTGCATCCTTGAACGTCGATGCAACCCACACTAAATTGAGCGGGTCTTGATCCAGGGTGAGAATTTCGGCTAGAGCAGTGGCGTTGTTGTTGCAAATGTACGATCCATCGTCTGGCTGGACACAAATGCCAAAATAGCCAACGCGAACCTCCAGCTGAGCACCACCCACAATGTTTGCCATTGCCGTCACAACTCCAGGATCAACCTGGGCCAGATTAAACACCGGGTCGTATCTCTCATAGTACATAGAGATGAGGAAGATGGACGGTATTTGGGGCGATGACGAGGAACATCCCGCAAGTAAGAGTGCTAAAGATAGGTTAGATGCCGCTCGTTTGTTGCATTTCTTAGAGACACTCACAGAGTAGAATAATCACAACAGCGATAATAAGCATGAGCACATGGTGGTATCCGATCATCGGAATGAACCCTAGATTCCATTGTTAGCTGATTCTAGTAACAATCCCATGCGAAGAAGCAGGACACTTACGGGCAAAGCCTCCGAATCGCGCCATCTTTGATGTGCAATGGCTTGTGTCCCAAGCTCTTTTCCTTTATGCTATCCTTCCTTCCGCAGACTCACTTCTCGGGCCCCGAGAAGGAGTACCTTAAATCCTAGACACCCTGCCTAGCAGCAGCGCCCGCTCTCGTACAGCCTGACGAAGCAATCCTAGCACTCGTCAACCTCGAATGTCGAGTCCTGAGTACCTGTTCCCCAAAGCACACGACAGCGACCCGTCAAAGGAATGTCACAGTATCCGGCGAGGAATGCGGCGCGGGCAATCGAGATGGGAGGAATGGTGATACTCGATTGAAAGAATGTACGGACGTTATCTCGAAGAGAAGGACGAGAGTACCTGGACAATGCACAATGTTAGAGAGACCTGAGTGAATAAAAGACAAGACAACCGTCGGCCAAAGTCTCAGTTGGAACGACAATGGTCTAGACGGGGATGTGGTTGAGAGTGGTTCAGTGAGTGGGAAGAAGATGGAGAGAGGGAGAGAGATCGTATCTGGACAAGTCCACAATTGCAACCCAAAGCTACCGAGTATTTTTCCTGCCACCGGAGTTTTTGCGTAAACGAGAGATCGTCACCAGCAAGAATAGTGTGGTGGCTGGGCCATCTGACGGTATACAACTGGAAGGTCCACACTAGTCACTGGAGAAATGGAGAGGCTGGACCAACGCTGTTGTTTACTCGCCCTGGTTCCCCGGTAACCACCCTCACCGCCTGCTGTTCCAAGTCAGACCCGGCAGATCGAGCCGCAGATCTCACCTTCCCCGATCAGGCTAACACGTGGGCTCCCCCGTTTCTATACTTAGCCAATCTTAAAATTGGTCGTCGTCTCGTCGACTCTGCAGGTCTCGTCTCTGGTATGGTTTCAATGATTGTATTGTATTCCTGTGGTATAGTCCCAATGTTAAAGTATTATATGTACCCAATACACCGCAAATTAAGTAGTAACCCAAACACCAACCCGACCAATCAATAACTCATCCAAACTCCAATGCACAATGGTGCTAGAATATGCCAACAAGGTATGCTCTATTGGGCCGCAAAAGAGAATCGCTTCAGATCCAACGCGGGAGCCCGAGGTTGAGTTTCCGAATTGTCGCCGAGTTCGCCATCGTCTTCTTCCTCGCTGTCGGGGATAATGTGGTCCTCACTCCCTTGGGAGGCTAGACTAGCCAGAGAATTAGAACCACTAGGACTAGTGCTAGAGGTGTTCTCGAATCGACTCGGCGATCTCCATATCGACGGGGACGCTGGAATGCTGTTCAGCGATCGTGATCTAGCCAAAGCGTTCTGACCCAAACGTTGAAGAGGTGTCAAGCGTTTGGGTTGAGGGGATGTTCCCAAGCCTACCCTCTGTACCGATCCTTGTCTGTACTCATTCTTACGCGACTGGTGAGACTCAGGCCCATTGTCTCCGGTGCTGGCTTTGAAGGTGTATTTCGAAAGAATTGCGGAATTTTGCCGTCTGACATGGAAGTCGAGAACCTGGTTGAAGACGCGAGGTTCTGTGTCAGCGCTTATGGAATCCGAAGGCGTAGCAGTATTTTCGGGTAGCTGATCGTCATCCGCTATCGGTGAGTTGCTGTCAGTGTCCTTCGTCTTCTTCTCACTTGACGCGGATCCGTCTTGTGATTTGCTCTCGGCCTGGCTTGGGTCGGGGATCTGCGACATGATGTCCTCAGCCATGTCATCAGAAAAGACGTCCAACGTAGACTTGCGCGATTTCTTGGTTCGGTTCAGCTTCTGCCCACCGCTCGGGGTATTATCAGTCGAGGTAGTAGAGAAGAAGCGACTGCGGCAATCTGGTGTATTGACCGGGCTCGCCTCATCTGTCTCGGAGCAGAGCCTTTGACGCTTAGTAGGTTGGAGAGCCGATGTCTTCGAGGCGCGCGCGAGGAATGAAGAGCGCTCCGCACTTCTCACAAGCGGACTTGACACCCGAGCAGTGAAACCATTGGCAGGAGCAGATCTAGCGCCGGATACTCCAGACGGTGCAGGAGAAGCTTCCCAAGAATTGTTTGCATGCCGTTGAAGCAGTCGTTGTTGGCTTGGCGACGGCGTGAGACTGTTTGGATCCAGCTCGGCAAGCGGAGTACGCTTTGGGGTGAAGAATGAATTTATCGGCTTGGATGGTTTCAGATCGGAATGGGAGCTGATAGTTTGTCGTCGCATTAATGAAGGGACCGGTTTTCCCTGTGGCGTCTTGTTTTCATCCGGTAGCTTCAGGGTGAGAGGCTCTTTTGAGGTCGGATCCAAGTCACCAGACGCAACTCCCACTGCTGTCTCAGGCTCCGTGTCAGCGCCAATGAACGGAAATTCGTCCAAGTTCATGCCATCATCTGGAGGTGTCAGGGTGACCAGCTTCCCAGCCTTTGGGCAGAAGACTCTCTGATACAGGAATGTAAGCTCGGCTTGCCTGAAGCTCTGAAGATAGTCCGGCGGAACACTGTACTGGCCCTCGAATCGAAGCATCCGAAGCGCTTTTTCCACATCCTTGTGTTTTCGAATACTCCGGTAAGCAGTCTTCAGCCCAACGCGCGCGATGTTAGGCAGGTAGTCACAACCACTCAAAATGCACATGCGTCTGAACTCAGCGTCTGTCCAGCCGACAAAGCTGACTTCTCGGCAAGCAGTAAAGTCAGCGCGGTTGATCTCGATCATGTCTCCGTGCTGATCAAGCTTTGACAGAAGACGTTTAGCGCCAAACACAAGCAAGTCAGAGTCTTCAGAGATGATGCCGTCGATCAAGCCATGCTTTTCCAGATATACAAGCTGTGCGTCGGCTTCGTATGGGGCAACCACATATTGAACGTCCAGTTTCTTCAACTCTTCGATCAACTGACGCGCCATGAGAGGCGTCACGTCCACCGCTTTCTGGAATTCCTGATACGCCTCTGCAGTTCGTCCTTTGCGAAAGAGCTCCATACCCAGGGACTTGCTCTCTTTCCGCCTCTGATGTCGGTCCTGCTCGGTACCGGCTTTGCTCGGCAAATTGTCGCCATCGAAGACTAGATACGGCTTCACACCGAAGAAGAGAAGCATGCGAACGCGGCCCAGGACGAAATCGATGTGCCTTGATGTCTATTAGTGACGCGCATACAAAAGGGTGCCACATAGTATAACAACTCACTTTGTGGTTGGCTTCCCTAGGACCAAGTCCACAGCACAGGCCACTGTACCGCGATGTAACCACCCATATACGTCGACTCCGAGGGTCTGGCCCGTGAATTTCTTCAGGTGGCAAGGTTTCTGGATCGATTTGAGGAGGCCATGGAGTCCTGGGAAGAGTTAGTGCGCAACGCAAATTCAAGGCTTGACAAAGATGATAAATCACCTTTAATGCCCATCGTGGACACCCTCGACGGACGGGATAGACCTTGTATTGACTACAGAATCAAGGGCGGCATCCGTGGAGTAGTCGTTTTGAAGGAAAGAGGGTGAAGGGAGGGTGGGAGACGTGAGGTTCACGTCTTGCGGTGGGAACAAAGAGCGGAGAATCCACCCAGGCGAGCATCAGACAAGCAACGGCCCCGACAACAAGGATGGAATGCTTGAGATCGACTGCCTCTCTCGTCCCTCCCCAAAACGCGCGGAAGGACGCGATGGCAGCCTACGCCGATGATTGGCTGCCTCGAGGCGGCTCACTGTCCCACCTTCACCGCTCTTGTATTCTGCCTGCCAAAAAAGAAAATTCCCCGACGAGCGACATGCGAAGTGAAAACTCAAGATACCCAATTACAACACATTTCGCTATTCTCTCCTAGTCGCTTCATCATGCCGAAATCATTTACGAAGGTGCAGAAGCACATCAACAAAAAGAGGGGACATGCCGTGGATGCTATGCATGAAAACAGCAGAGACGCAAAGCAATTGCGGAGGGCCGGTACAAGAGATGATCGAGTCGCTCGAATTTCAGCCACTATGGCGAGAAATAGGCAGTCTTACGGTACTAGTTCTCCGATCTCATTGTACACATCGAAATAGTATCTAATGTCCGGCTTCTAGTGGACCGCATCAGCTACCTCCAAGAATCGATTTCCGAGGGTGTAACATCACTTTCCGAGAATGAATTACCTGACCTAGTCGCAAGGTTCGTCGTGCCATATATTTCTATCCAGAAAAACATGTACTGACCTTGTCTGATGTAGATACATCAACCGCAGCGTTCCTGAGATCGAACAATTACAGAGTGAGCGGAGGAAAGGTCGCCCGCCGAGCAAGAGGGAGGAGGCGCTGTTGCAACGGACAGAGGCCGAGAACAAAGAGTTCAAGACGGGGTTCTGGATGCCGGACTTGACCGAGGAGGACGTTGTCAGTGCGCTCAAGAGGTGGAACGGACACTGGTCTGGATTGAGCCCGTTGAAGTTCGTTCGGTTAACGAAAGAGGGAGGGAAACAAGCCTCAACCTTCCCGCCGAAGGGCCTGTCATGATGTGAGATACCCTGTTTGTGTTTTTCTTGCTGCAAGTCGCTTGGGCGCGTTCAAGCTTTTCACGGCGTAATGATGTTCGGAAAATATATATTTCTTTCTGGCTACGGTTACCTCGTCTCCACAGTAAGGAGAATAATGAGGAAAAATAGCAGAGAATATATCACTAACGCAGCTATGCGCCAAAATTAGAGTTATTTTTTCGGCATCAATCGGGGAAGGACTTGTGCTAGGGAGGTGAAGCTGCTTGGACGGGCAGCGCTAGACGCCATATACCTCAGGCATGCAACTATGTACCCAAGCAAAGTTATACCTAGGGCATGCTAGTTGCCCAATTTAGCTTGCAAGATATTATTTATGTAATCATTGTGATATTAGTTGCTCCTGAACGATGTGAGAACCGTAAGGGATATAATGATCTCTCCAAATCAATAACCCTGCGCCGCATGCAACTGGATCAGCCCATCCGCCGCCCAATTTCCAAACACCTCCAGCGTCTCCAGACTCAATATCTCCAGCGTGCCAATTCCAAACACTAATGTAACCCCACCACGCCCCCAGCTTGATTGCCAAGCGAAAATCGAAGACTAGCAGGAATCACTCACTCGACAAACGTTAAGGTGGGCGGCATACGATATAAGCATTAGTCCAGACGCGGTTAGGGCTATGATACAATGGGCGATGAACATACTCTGAAACTCAACCCACATTCATACTGCGGCTGACATTTGAGACCGAAGCCGGTTAATCGGCAGTATGGTTCTTTAATTTCCAAGCTTAGCTAGGTAATAGGGAGCCTAGCCATCGAGCAAGCGCTTGGGAAGGTAACATCGCCTTGTCGGGTTGGCCCGATATGGCGCGAGATAAGCCATTTCTTACCCTGGTCATTGGGGCTTATACCACGTAGCGTGTGGGCTAATGACTGCACCCATCAGATAACCCTTCGTCTTTGTTTCTTTTGATCTGGGCCTTTCCCTCCCTAATCTTTTCCCGGCAAGTAGGGACTCTTTTTGGCGGGAGCCTCTGAGCCAAGATGCCCTTCACCTCTAATGAAGGGAGCATGCTCCATCTCAACCGAGCGCAATTTGACTTTAATCTCCAATTCGAGAGCCTCTTTTTCTCAATTATCCCTTCTGTCTTGTTCATTCCATTATCGTTATGGCGAACTCTGGCGCGGGTACGCAAGCCTGTCGTGGTGAATGCGCCGGGCTTGCAATTCATCAAAACAGTATGCCCTCTTCTATTGTATGGATTCTGTTTACTGACTGCTTAGGGTGCTATTATAATCTATGCTGGATTGGAGCTTTCTCTTCTTATACTGGCCGCGCTCGGGTCCTTTCAGATTAGCCGCATGTTTATCGCTTCATCTGTCCTTCAGCTTATATCGGCCCTGTTGATGCTGACGGTGAGTACCGTGGATCACAGCCGTAGCCCTAGACCATCAACGCTGCTTAACAGTTACCTGGTCCTCACCCTTCTCCTAGATATCGCCCGAGCAAGGACCCAATTTCTGTCTTCAGACCAGAGCTCTGAGACCACATATAGCGGTATATTCTGCGCATCAGTTGGGCTGAAGACAGCCATCTTTTTATTAGAGGCCTGCCAGAAGGCCAAATGGGTGACCTGGGACGCAAAAAAGCACAGTCCTGAAGAGACGAGTGGGATTCTGTCGCTTGGGGTCTTCTTCTGGCTTAACAAACTTTTCATGGCTGGATATGGACATATCTTCACACTCGACAGCCTTTACCCCCTTGATAGCACGTTCGACGCACAAGCCCTACACGGAGTTTTTGCAAAGAAGATGGATTACTCCAAGCTAAAAGGAGACAAATTCGGCCTTCTCAAGGTGCTGGTGCGCACATTGTGGGCGCCGCTGCTCCTGCCGATTCCAGCCCGGGCGGCCTTGATTGCCTTCTACTTCTGCCAGCCTCTTTTCATCGAGAGTCTCATCAAGCATCTTTCTCATTCGGAGCCAGATTCTAATGTTGGTTATGGGCTGATCGGCGCTGCCGTAATCATCTACTCTGGTATTGGGATTTCCTATGCCTTATATTGGTACGTAGATGTGATTTTAGGTATATAATCAGAGACTCATGCAGAAACTAGGTACTACCATCACCGACTACGTACGATGGTACGCTCTATACTTGTCACCGAGACATATATAGCCGCCACAAGAGCCCGACTAGGATCAAGCGATGATAGTACTGCGCTGACACTTATGAGCACAGATATGGAGCGCATCAGAATGGGTCTCCGCTCCGTGCACGAGACATGGGCGAGCGTGATCCAAGCGGGCCTTGCTGCCTGGATGCTGTATCGGCAACTTGGTGTCGCTTTCATTGCCTCCATGGGGGTCGTGGTGGTCTGCTTTGTTGGTATAGGGTTCCTGGTCATGTTCACCGGCGACTCACAACGAGCCTGGATGTCCGGAGTCCAGAAACGGGTTGGTCTAACAGCCACCGTGATATCCAGTATGAAGTCACTCAAGATGTCCGGTCTGACTGCTCCCGTGGCCGAGTACGTGCAACAGCTACGCGTCAATGAACTTGCCGCTGGGGCCAAGTTCCGCAGGATCATGATCATTGCTGCAATTTTCGCTTTCATACCTCAGTTGATCAGCCCTCCCCTGACCTTTGCATTTGCACAGAACGCGCTGAATGCTTCGACCATGTTCACCAGTCTCTCGTTCCTGACTCTGTTGACTCAGCCGCTGTCGCAGCTTTTTCAGTCAATTCCCCAGCTGGTTTCGGGGTTGGCCTGTTTAGGGCGAATCCAGGCATTTTTGGAACAAGAGCCTCGTCAAGACTACCGACAGCCGATGGCTAAAGGCCAGAGGATCACAGAAAAGGGTTTAGAGCAGCTAAATCTGGACTCTAAAGATCATATTACCATTCGAGACGCTAACTTTGGATGGAAAGCGGATGAGTTTGTCCTGCACGATATCAATACTCGTATCCCTGCCTCATGCTTGACAATGGTTGTTGGCCCTGTCGGCTCAGGCAAATCAACTTTTTGCAAGGCCCTTTTGGGCGAGATTCCCTCCAGCAAAGGCAGTGTCATGACAAGCACTTCTTCCCGCCACATCGGGTTCTGCGAACAAACTGCCTTTCTCTGGAACGGTACAATCAAGGAAAACATTATCGGATTTTCTCCCTTCGATCCGGAGCGTTATGACCAAGTCATTGAGGCCACTGCCCTGCGCTTTGATCTCGCAACCCTATCCCAGGGAGACCAGACAAACATCGGGTCTGATGGCGTCGCACTTTCCGGTGGGCAGAAGCAGCGCCTATCTCTTGCGCGAGCGCTCTACCTGCCTTCGAACTTGCTGGTCCTCGATGATGTGTTTAGCGGTCTGGATGCCGATACTGAGGAGCAGGTCTTTCGGCAGGTCTTTGGACCGAATGGTCTACTGAGACAACGGGGATCGACGGTTGTTCTGTGCACGCATAGCGTTAGATATCTTCCCATTGCAGACCACATCATTGTCCTTGAAAATGGAACCGTTGCAAAGCAAGGCACTTTTGATGCTCTGTCGACGCGCCCGGGCTATGTTCAGCGGCTGGAGGTGGGACTCAAGGAAGGCAGCAAAGATGTTGTTAACGAGCCTGGCCCTTGCCCTGAAGCTGGTGAGATAAGAGCTGGCGAGGAGAAGAACCTTGAACCTGCGGCCACTGTTAATAGAACGCCATCGTCGGTGCTAATTGCCCCAGCAGTGACCGCAGCCCGGCAGGTAGGCGACACCACCGTTTGTAAAATCTATATCAAAAGCATGGGTTGGTTTGTGGCAGGATGTAGTTTGTTATTTGCGGCCCTCTGGGGTCTTTTCACCAATTACCCGACCGTTTGTGCGTCCCCAGCGCATTTATCCTCAATGGAGACAATGAACTAACCTGAAGAATCTAGGGCTCACGTATTGGAGCGACAACACCGAGTCAGATCATCCGGCCCATGCCAACTCCTACTACGCCGGGATTTATGCGCTCCTCCAAATCTGTGCCATAATATCTCTGCTCCTTCTAGGAATCACACTATGGATTATCTCTGTCAAGAAAGCAGGCGCCAGTCTACATCAGCAAATCCTACGCACGCTGATTTGTGCACCCCTCTCCTTCTTCAGCAACACAGATACCGGGGTTATCGCGAACCTATTCTCCCAGGATCTCAACCTGATCGATACTGAGCTGCCAGAGGCAACGCTCAACACCCTATTCTGCGTGTTCCAATCAGCTGGCCAAGCTGCTGTCATGCTTACCTCGTCTGTCTACCTAGCAATCAGCTACCCAATCCTGGGCGCATTACTTTACTTCGTGCAAAAATACTACCTCCGCACATCGCGGCAGCTAAGACTGCTAGACCTCGAAGCCAAAAGTCCGCTATACACGCATTTCATTCATACGATGAAGGGAATCGCCACGCTCAGAGCGTTTGGATTTATCCCCGATGATATCCAAAAGAACGCCCGCCTGGTTGATTCCAGCCAACGCGCCGCGTATCTCCTCCTCATGATCCAAGAATGGCTGAACCTGGTCCTTAACCTTGTCGTGATGGTTCTTGCAGCTGTCTTGACGACACTTGCTGTCCGTCTACAGTCGAACTCGGCCTTTGCCGGAGCATCGATGTACTCGCTTATGAGCTTCGGGGAGAGTCTCTCTGGGATTGTAGTTCACTACACCACGCTGGAGACTTCTATCGGTGCAATAGCCCGACTGAAAGCATTCAACGAGACCGTTAAGCCTGAGGATCACGAAGGACCAGGAGAGGAGGACATCATTCCTGACGACAGTTGGCCGGATCGTGGGTTGGTCGAGTTGCGCGGTGTATCAGCTCGGTATAAATCCACCACCGTGCCTGAGTCTGATGCTGATGTGGAATCGGGCGAAGCCAAGCCACCCCTTGCCCTAAAAGACATTATCCTGACCATCCAGCCCGGCGAGAAAATTGCTATTTGCGGGCGCACAGGCAGCGGCAAATCCAGCTTCCTCGCTCTCCTGCTTAAACTCCTTGATCCGCTTCCTCCTTCCTCAGACAATGCTCAAAAACAACAAATCGTTATCGATCACATTCCACTTAACCGCATCCACCGCGAGACCCTCCGCCAACGCCTTATTGCCGTGCCCCAGGATCCCGTCTTTCTCCCCGACGGCACTTCCTTCCGCGCGAACCTCGACCCATCAAATACCGCTACCCCAGCAGAATGCCAGCGAGTCCTAGAAGCAGTCCGACTATGGTCTTTCGTCCAAGAAGGAAAGGATGGTCTCAATGCCCCGCTCACGGCAGGAACACTCAGTGCAGGACAGAGACAGCTTTTCTCACTGGGCCGGGCGGTGCTCCGCGCCGTGATCCGGCAGCGCAGGCACTCAACACCTACACCCAATACATCTAATTCTGGGAAAAACCAAGGCGGAATTCTCCTCCTCGACGAAGTAAGTTCCGGCGTAGACCGGGAAATGGAGCGAGTTATGCAGGTGATTATCCGGGAGCAGTTTGCACAGTATACGGTTATCGCGGTGAGCCATCGGCTAGAGATGATTATGGATTTTGATCGAGTAGTGGTGATGGATCGCGGGGTGGCTGTGGAGGTTGGGAATCCGGTTGTTTTGAGGGAGGTCAAGGGGAGCTGGTTTGGGGAGTTGGTTGCTGCTGCTGGTGCTTAGGTATTTACTCCCGTTATTTTTGTATGGTAGTGGTCTTGCCCTAACTTGTTTGACATTGCGGAGTATATCTAGGTTGTGTGCCATGTAGGAGGAGGTTTTGGTGTAATTTTGTATAGCCACTTATAGATATAGCTCTGCTCTAATTGAATCATTACTCTACTGCTATATTTTTACTCAAGAAGACGACTCTAAGAAGCTGGAGTACTGACAGGATTGTTTGTTAATGCCTCAGGCACCACTGGTTTCCTCCCGTCATTTTGACTTTGCGGTCGATAGCCCCGGGCTTGGCGGCGCTATCCCAGATCGGGTGCTGGTAACATCATCTGTCCCGAATCTTTTTGCCGTTGCGTTTCTCATCCTCATACCATCAACAAATTCCATCTCCTCCCTCCCTAATCACATCCCATTCAAGATGCTTTCCATTCGCGCCATTGCCCGCACAGTGCCTCGCACTTTCTCGCGATCAATCGCCACCCGTTCCTCCATCCGTCCCATCTCCAAACTCCAGACCAGCTTCGTCAAGCCCTCATTATACCAGACCATCCGCCCTTCCCAGGCTGCTTTCTCAACGTGCAGAGCTTTCAGACAAGCTGAAGGTAAGCGCATCTACTCAGAATAGTTATTTGATGGTTCAGAACTTGCGCGGCAGAATTTTTCTGTCGCGCTTTTGAGCTTTGACTTCGATTTATCGGAGGCCAAATCATTCATTCTATGGTTGAGCAGAAGCTAACGGGTTCTTCTCCCTACTAGGCGATGCTGAGCTTGTTGCTAAGCTCGAGGATGAAGTGAAGCACGAGAAGTCTTCTGGTCTTGAGGACCTTGAGGCTTCCGTCCAGAACATCCAGTATGTTCTTCAGAACAACGCCTGGGAGGTCAAGGATGTCCCCGGCGAGCAGGAGGTCATCTTGTCGAAGAAGCACGGCAACGAGGAGTAAGCAAATCATTTTTCTACAACCGGCGGCCCGATTCTCCGTCACTAACGTTTCGCGCTCATAGGATCCGCCTTACCTTCACCGTCGCAGACCTCCAGAACCTCAGCGAACAGGAGGACCTCGATGGTCTCCCCGACGAGCTCGACTTCCAGGGCCACCAGCCCGTGAACCAGAGCTCCTCCGGCAACATCTCCCAGCACCCCGAGGACAGCGTCGCCCCCGCCGACCGCGACGAGGACCTCGAGCCCAGCTTCCCCGCCCGCGTCAACGTCACCATCGAGAAGCCTGGCAACGGCGCTCTCCTCATCCAAACCCTCGCCCAGGACGGCCTCTTCTCCGTCGAGGAAGTCTCTTTCTTCAACAAGCCCGACCTCGCCCACGCTGCCACCGCCGAGAAGGACTGGACCCGCCAGAGCCTCTACGCTGGCCCTCCCTTTGAGAACCTCGACGAGGACCTCCAGACTTATATCGAGCGCTACCTCGAGGAGCGCGGCATCAATGCCGAGCTCGCTAACATGATCCCCGACTACATCCAGGTTAAGGAGCAGAAGGAATACGTCCGCTGGCTCGAGAGTAAGTCGCCGCCACTGATTCTATCATATTTCACCTTCTAACGTATTCGCAGACGTCCGCAACTTCGTTGCTGCTTAAGTGTGCGGTTAATAATCGCTTATTATCATCTAATCCCAACTCATCGTCGACTTGTGTCGAATTTTCAAGTTGCGCCTTTGTTTTGCTGGGTTCCTTTTCGTTTTGGATTGGTGGTTCCCGCAAGGTGAGAAGGTTGCATATGTATTAATATAGAAACGAACCAAGGATTTCTTGTAATTATGTTGAATATCAATGAATGTTAGCAAGTTTGTTCTCGTGATGAAATATCTACAAATCTACAAACATAGAGTCATCAACGTATAGTGGTCATTCAGATATAGTATGTGATGGCGAATAATGACTATAAACGCCATTCTCCGGTCCAGCACAAAAAGTCAAAGCCAAACCCGCTCAAAGAAGCCCATACCAACAAGACAATCATAAAACAGCTATACAAACATCATCTAAAACTCCATAGCCTCACTCTTAACCTGCGGCGCCTCATCCTCCGCGCGCTCTCGCTTCCCATTGCGCTCCTCCTTATTAAGCCCCGCAATAAAAGACCGGAAGTAATCAATATAAGGCTTCAGACTCGTCTTCTCGTAATCCTGCAACCTGCGCGACCCGGCGGCATCAGAAGTACCAGGGACACTCCCTTCACCCTCTACCGTTTCCGCAGCAGTGCTAGCCGGATGCTGCGCGTTCCACTCATCAATCTCGGTAAGAAGTTGGTTCACAGTCGGGACAGAAAGCGGGTCAAAGCTCTCAACATGTCGAATGTCAATGGGGACACAGACGCGACCTGTACCGGGGTGAATAACGAACGGGGATTTCAGCAAGTGGATCATTTTCTTGGAGACTTCAGAGTCGAGGCGCGGGTATGTGTATTCCAGTACGATATCTTGCTTTGCGTCGCGCAGGGTAGATGTGTTTAGCGTTGAGCTCTTGCCTGTCTTTGCGAGGGCGTCGATGTCGGCCCATTTGTTTGTGCTGGAGCGGTCGGGGGCGGAATCCCATTTGCGGCGAAGGGAGTCGTTCAGCCCTTTGTCTGGGAGGAGGGAGAGGAGGCGCTGTGCTTGTTCGGGGGTGGCAAAGGTATCTTGGTCGACTAGAGTTGTTTGAGCGAAGTAGGGCTTTAGGATCTCAAGGGAGCGGTTCATGTGTGGGTGGAGGGGTCGCTTGAGGTTCACGCGCTTGCCGCTGTTTGTGCCGCCTCGGATCAAGTCGAGGTACCCTGCTATACCTCTCCGACGGTCATCGGGAAGATTGCGCGCGCGGGGATCGCACACCCAGGCGTGGGCACCACGACGACCGGAGTATACCCACATGATGTGCTGGAAGCCGAAGTCCTCACGGAGCGCGGTGTCGACGACCTTGATGGACATTGTTACGAACGCCCAGCATTTCTCGCAGATGTTTGCCTTTGTGCAGCACGTACGGATGTCATCGTAATCTGTCAAATCGATATCGAAGACTAGTTCTTTGGAGAGGGGTTTGAGTTGGCCGGGGCCTAGGGATTTTCGATCGCGTGGGTTTCGGTTGTAAACGGGTCCGATTTCGAAACGAGAGGGGTTCATCTTCAAGATGTCCTTGCGGAACCTGACCATGTATGTGTTAGAGCTGCCAGGTGCTGTGCAGAGGGGTTGTGAACTCACAGGTCGGCTGTGGGGTACGATTGGTATCGCAGATATGCATCGTTCTGCAGTGTCAGAGCGAACTCTCGGTTCCCAAAGTCGGTTGATGGGACAATCCCATGGTTCAGCCATTGGAACAAATAGCGGAAGGGGAACAGGCGTTGATAGAAGACCAGCATCGTGTCTGTGTCCACTTGTGCGGGCGGCGGCCCTTGTGGTCTGGTAATTGTCAGTCAGAGCGTGTCTCTTTTCAAGCAGATTGCTGGTGCGCCTACTCTGCGGGCTCAGACTTAGGTTCAGCTGGTGCGCTGGAAGCGGGAAATTCGTTGTCATCGTCATCATCATCGTTGAACATGTCCTCGAGTTTCATGCCGGTCGTTGCCTTATCAGCGTCGTTATTTTCGGCGTTATTGGGTGCAGCGAGGGCATCTGGGAGGACTTCATCATCCTTATGGGAGGCATTAGAGCCTTCTGAAGCGACTGAGTGTGGCATCGTAGCGTGTTCGTGGTTGTCAGATTCAAGGTTGGCCTGTCGCAGCTATCACCACTTTCGAGGAAGCAATTAACGCGACTCTGATAATCGGGACGCGTCAAACCGCGTTCCAACCGGCCTAAGACCCTTTGGGTCGTGCTTCTATCACGTGACTGCATGGCAACACGTGACCTACATCTGAGTCAGCCAATCACGGCCGCAAACGGCAATGGCCTCAACGTCCGTCCAGGTCCCTACCTTCCCATCCATCTTTCAGACCATGATCCTACCCTACTTCTGGTTCGTCCTGGGCCCTGCAGGGGCACTTTCGGCCGCAACTCGCCGTTTGCGGAATCCGAAGACCTGAAGGGTTTTTCTTCCGCCCACTCGATGACATCTACATTCCTGATGGGACCATGTTCCATGATAGTGTCACATATGCTCCTGTCTATGGAGGCTTTCTAATCACCTCATCGTACTTTATACTGACTGCCATCATGAGGTCATCAATAGTTAATGCCTGACTTTCTTGAACGTTTCCAGGTGCCGGTAGCTACCGTCTAAGCACTTTATCGCATCGTCTGTTCCAAGAGCTAACCGGAAGCAGCTCCGTTGCCCCCTCGTCTTATCTTGCCCAGGTTGAGCAGTCAGGCTTGCTCCTCGTTGATGTTACAGAGAGATCTCTTCACCTGGTCCCACATTCCTCGGCCGATGAAAAATGCTGCGATCTGACTAGCACCAAAGTCCACGAACTGCAGCAGAGAGGTTGTGGCATGATGAACCTAGCCATTTACCAGCTTCAGCTTTTACCAATGAGCTGCTTATGGCCTATTTATCTGCCCGGGCGCCATATTCGGCATTTGTTAGATCTTGTCCAATATGTCCATAAGCTCCAGGAACAAATTTATCTCCCCTAGCCTCTTACTACTCTTTTGAAGTGGACGATTGGATTCCCTATTTTCTTCAGCAGTACAACCAATCAATGACGCCATCATCACTGGCAGCTTCTGCAAGATCTTCAGATAGTGGCGCACATCCCAGCTCAGGGTGGGTATTGTGGAGCCTTCATCTAATGGTACTATGAGATGTCACTCTCTTTTCTTGGTCTATACAGACGCTTCTAAAAATTGATTACCGCCTTCCTCCCCTACTCGAGCTGCTTGCTGCGGACCATGGTACAACAACATTATAGCCAATCAAGATTGTAACCATGGAGGACTATACTTGTTTCCCTGAGCCAGAGATACTACAGTGGCATCATCACCAGTTGATGGCTCGTATTGCAAGCATAAATGGTACTCTCGAGGACATATAAGCTTCTGTACCTCGCCTTACCAGCCGTTCCTTCTTTTCTCCTTTCTTCTCAACGCTAGATCCTGCCAGGCACCAAGTCACTCGCTTCGATTCCATTCGTTAATCGTTTCTTTTAACCGTCTTCTCAAAGTCTCTTGTTAAGCGTCCTTCGAGATGGTTAACAACGTCGTTGCTCTTTTGGCTTTGACCGGCCCAGCTTTGGCCAACGTCATCCACAACAAGGGACCTCACCTCTCGGTAGGCAGACAGCATCATATAATTCTCAGACGGTCCAACTAACTTCTCATAGACTGGCACCGCCCCAGTCGTGACATCTACTGTGCCCGTCCAGATCACCAAGACCACCACCTTTACGACCACGGAGTGCCCAGTTACCTCTTCCGTCGTGACCTCTGGCACCAAGACTCTGACGGTCCCGATCACCCTGACCAACACCAAGACCATCACCACGACCTACTGCGAGGATGAGACCAAGCCCCCCGTCCTCCGCCCAACGGTGCCCACTACCGGAAAGCCCGCTCCTATCGTGACTGGTCTTCCTGGCCCAACTGGTCACCCGGCTCCTACTGGCCACCCGGCCCCTACTGGACACCCCAACCCGACAAGCTACCCCATCATCCCCACGGGCAACCCCCGCCCTCCTGTCAGCAACGGCACTGTTGTTCCTCCTTTCCCCTACCACAACAGCACCGCGCCCCCTGTTGTGCCGACCACCAACGTGCCTGTTGCTCCTCACTCTTCTCCTGCTCCTGTCTTCCCGGTCCCTGTTCCCGCCCCCAGCCAGCCCGGTCAGCCCGGCGTCCCTGTTATTCCCGGTGCCTCTGGTTCCCCTGGCTCCCCTGGTGCCCCTGGCGCTCCTGGCGCTTCCGCTGTTCCTGGCGCTCCTGGCGCTCCTGGCGCTCCTGGCTCTTCCGCTGTTCCTGGCGCTCCTGGTGCTCCTGGCTCCCCTGGCTCCCCTGGCTCCCCCGGTGCCTCCGCTGTTCCCGGTGCCCCTGGAGCTCCTGGTGCTTCTGGATCTCCCGTTGCCCCAGGAACCCCCGGAAGCCCTGCCTCGCCAGCTCCCGCTCCCGAGTCTCCCACTGGTGTCTCTCCCTCCCAGCCCGAGTCCCCCGAGAGCCCTACCGGTGTCTCCCCATCCCAGCCTGAGTCTCCCGAGAACCCAGACTACACCGGTGCTGCGGCCGCTGTTCGCCCCGCGGCTAGCTTCCTTGCTGCCGTTATGGCCGTCATGGCTGCTCTCTAAACGGGTGCAAGTGCAACTACAACGGCAACGTCAAGAAGCTACGAAGTGTCTTGGTTTAACCCTAATGCCTGATTTCAAAAAAAAAAAAGAGGTAATTTGGTATTTTCGGTTTTATTGTTTATGTGTCTCGTCTGTACTTTCCTTGATCTAGTTTCGGCTAGATCGGGGGCACAGGGGTACGGATGAGCCCCAATGTTATCTTCTCAAGTAATGTGATAATAGTAATGCTTAATATAAAAGACTCGCAGCTAGCATCACTCTTTCTCTGCTGATTAAAATACGTGTAACGAATTGTAATTTGCTTCATTGGTGGAGCTGGGGGGACCTTGGGAGTGATGTTGAGTTAGGGCTACTATACCTCCGGTTACAGGAGCACAGGGAAGGAGCGAACCTCCCGTCCGGATTCAGAAGGAACAACCTGCAGTTTAGGAAGGAACTACCCTCCGGTTTGGAAAGGTGCGACTATATGGTTACCTAGGGAAGGAGCGGCCCCGACCATTTAGGTGCTTACTTGCGTAGGGAAGGCGCGATCGCTACCGTAGGTGCGTACGTAGGAAGCGAATCACCCACCTAGAAGCAATCTAGGATCAATTGAAACCATTGGTCCATTTCTTAGAAGTGAGGCGCTGTATCATCAACATAACTTCTGCTTTTTGCTATCTGTCCGTCTAACATAACAAGAACAAGGACAAAGACAAGGAAAAGGTATAACTATGAACATGTATGTAAAATCGTAGCTTAACAATCAAAATCGAGAATTTTATAAGTCACTGATCTATTTCTTTTCTGGAAATCTACCGCTTCCCCTCAAGCTCCTGCTCAACCTCGGCCTTGACAATCTCGCGCACGCCTTCCCACCCGGCGCCAGCGCGCACAGGCGTTACTCTGCTCTCGCGCTGCTCAAGACCAATGAATTCCTGGGGCAGAACTTCCGTGAAATCGTACCCGTTTTCTGCGCGGAGCGCAAGGTCAACTGCGCTCGCGAACTTAGCCGGGTGCGCCGTCGAGAGCGAGATGTGCTTTGTGTCAGGGTTACGCGCGATAGAACGCAGCGAGGCAGCGACACCGACGGCGGAGTGCGGGTCAAGGATGTATCCTCCTGTCTTGGAGGATGTAGCGCTTCCGGCTGTGAGACCCTTAGGGAAAGACGAGTTATATGTGGAGCGGATCTGGGCGATCGTCTCGTCGTTTGAGACGCGCTCGCTCTCGAACTCGGATTTGGCGAGCTCAACGACGGCGGGGGGGACAGTGAAGCCGCCTTCGCTCTTGAGTTGGGTGAGCCATGAGCTGACGTCCTTGGAGGCCTGTGCGCGCTTCTCTTCAATGCTGGAGGAGGAAGTGTTTGTGCGGAGGGCGAGGAACCAAAGGAGACGCTCGAAGTTGCTGCTGACAAGGATGTCCATTGCGGGACTGTGGGTTTCCTTGACGCCTTTGCCGGAGTCGTCGCTCTTGGTGTATTTGCCGCCGGAGCGGAAGAAGCGGTCGAGAATGTCGTTTTCGTTTGTGGCGATGACGAGCTTCTCGGCTGGGAGACCCATTTGCTTTGCGAACCAGCCGGCAAGGATGTCGCCGAAGTTGCCGGAGGGGACGACGAAGCGGACCTTGGAGTCGTTGGAGCCGGTCTTCTTGAGGAGGGAGAAATAGGAGTAGAAGTAGTAGGTAGCTTGGGCCATGACGCGGGACCAGTTGATGCTGTTGACACTAGGGGGTTGTTAGCTGGTTCTGGAAATCTAGGACGACGGTACATACGCAGCAAGGTTGTGTGTAGAGTTGATATCGGGGTCGGCAAAGAGAGCCTTGACGATGTCCTGGCAGTCATCAAAAGATCCCTCAACAGTAAGGTTGTGAACGTTGGCATCGAGGACGGTGGTCATCTGAGCTTGTTGGATAGGCGACACCTTTCCGGTGGGGAACATCATGAAAACAGAGACATCCTTCTTGCCGCGAACACCGTAGATAGCGGCACTTCCGGTATCTCCTGATGTAGCTCCGACGATCTATAAACTAGTCAGTTCTCCGCCCCATCGCATTCAGATATGCCTGCGGCAAGAAAATTCGCCGCTGAACGGAAAAGAATTCCATACAGTAAGGTGGTGCCTGTCTTTGCCCTCCTTGCCCTTGTTCTTCCTAACAAGGAAGTACTCAAACAGGTTTCCCAGGAACTGAAGCGCAACATCCTTAAACGCAAATGTAGGTCCGTGGAACAGCTCGAGGAGGTAAAGGTTCTGCTTGCCGTCGAGCTCAACGACGGGCGTGCGCTCGGGGTGGCGGAAGGTTGAGTACGAGCGGTTGATGATATCCTTGAGGTCTTCGGCGGGGATTTCAGAAGGGGAGATGTACAGGGACATAATGTTGAAGGCGAGCTCTTCGAAGGTCAGATCGCGCCACTCCGTCTCCCAGTTCGCGGGGAGGGAGGGGATCTCCTCGGGGATGAAGAGGCCGCCATCTGAGGCGAGACCCTTGAGAACGGCTTCCTCGAAGGTAAGCTATATTAAGACCGCATCAATTAGTTTTCTAAAATGTTGCGGTGGTGGGTAGAGAGCATTGATTTACCCCGTAGGAGCCACCCCGCGTACTGAGATATTTTTGGGAGAGTGTATGCGACATGGTCAATTGAGGGGTGTAAACGGTGATGATAGGGAAAGAAAAGATGCAATTGTCTTTTGCCAGACAAAAGCTTGAATATAGATCTCACAGACGAGTCAAAAGAAGGACAGAAGCAATCAAAACCGAGCAGTGAGTCAAGCGTCGCCTCTATCCAAAAAGAATGACCGCGGGGTGTCCGCAGCCATATCAGGAATAGCGCCTCCGACAGCGGCGATGCTTATCACGTGGCGCTGCAATTGGTCGATGGCGCCGCAATTATACCGCCGTACGGCGTGGTACACATTGATTACACGGCTTCACCCTGGATTCAAGTCGTCTCGTCTTCGTCTCTTCGTCATTCATCTCTGTAATCTTTCTATTATATGCATCGTCACTTATATCCAAGCCCTCTGATACATGTTTCCCCTATCTACTGTTCGTTAACAAGGACGTATCGGTATCGCGCCTTGCCGTCGTTGAAGTCAACGAGTGCCTTGTTAGCGTCCTTCATGGGAATCTCCTCGATCCAAGGCTTCACGCCCTTGGCTGCAGCCAGCTCGAGCATCTCTCTGATCTCACCGGGGCTTCCGACAAGAGAGCTCTCCATCTTGAGACGGCGCTTGAGGTTTCCAACAGGAGCATTGAGCGTGCCGTCCTCAGGCAGACCAACCTGGACGAAGCTTCCGTTCGTGGCAAGCAGGCCAACATACTCGGCCATGGGCATCTATCTTTTGTCAGTCCTGCTCAAAATGACAAAGTCCCAGAAAGCGTAGACAACATACCTTAGTCGAAGACACAGTACAGACAATGAGGTCTAGCGAGCGGGCATACTTCGTAGCCCAATCCGGCTCGTCATCAGTAGCAAGATAAAGATCAGCCCCCATCTTCAACGCATCCTCACTCTTCGCCTTCTTCCTCGAAATAGCAACGACCTTGTCTGCCCCCAACGCCTTCGCAAAAAGCACACCGAAGTGCCCAAGCCCACCTACCCCAATAATCCCCACCCGCTTGCCAGGCCCACAGTTGTTGTGCTTCAGCGGCGCATAAAGCGTGACACCACCGCACATCATGGGCGCCGCATCGGCAGAGGCAATGGCATCGGGAATCTTAATCACAAAGTGCGACGGGCACCGGTGGTAAAGGCCGTACCCGCCGTAGGTCTTGTCGCCGTTGAAGTGCGTGTTGTTGTATGTTGAGACGAACTTGTGCGAGCAGTAGTTCTCCCAGCCCATGGCGCACTCGGGGCAGTCGCCGAAGCGGCCTACGCAGGCGTCGCTTTGGGCGCCGACACCGACGCGGTCTCCGACTTTAATGCCGCCGACGGCTTTGGAGCCCACGCGCACTGCTGTGCCGACGATCTCGTGGCCGACGCAGCAGGGGTACATGGCGGGTCTCTATAGCGGATGTTAGTCTTTGATGAATTGTTCATGGCGGGTGCAGCTGTCAATATCATGTCTGCCCCTTCCCCCTCCCTCTGCCCCTCCATCGAGGGGTCTGAAATGTAGAAGAGGACCCACCCAACCACTCCGAAGAGTATGCAAGTCAGAACCACAGATACCGCAGTGCGAGATCTTGATATCAACATCGTTCTCCTCCCAAGCTTTGGGCTCGAACTCCTGCCAGACCATGTTGCCGTCGGCCGAGGTCTTGTCTAGGCCCATCCATCCTTGGAACTTGTAGTCTTGCTGCGCCATGTTGAATTGAGGGGTTTGGAGAGAGTGTTGAGTGAGACGGAGAGGTAAATCGTGAAGGACGGAAAGAAGGCTAGGGATCAAAAGTATTTTTACCATTATTGATTCCTTATCAAAGCGGCGTTCGGTTGGCCTGCCCGCGTACGGCTTTGGGTCCACTGCTGATCGGGAAAGTCGGGACCATTCCGCTCGATACGACAGGCGATCCCGGATTATTAATGATAAAGATAGATAGTCAGTTCGTGCAGTATCTGAATGAGTCAAGGTCAGATTGAATGATCCGTCGAAGGATTGTTAGCTCCGTTATATCCGCTTGTGGAGAGGATTTGTTGGAATGCACTGAGGTATATGCGGTGGGAAATAACTAAATAGAATAAAGTACCGCGGCAAATGGTCTCCGCATGCAGTCAAGTAACAAATCTATATTCCGTAGGCTGCTCAAGATACACCCGCCAGAGGGGTATGCTCAAAGAAATGCGATATACATGAAGAAGTATAAGTAAAGAATAGTAACAATAGCGCCACCGATGGGATCATACAACCGAGTGGTACATATTAGGAGAAAGTATCCTGGTAAGGCTTGAATACTATGCTCATTGTTTTTACCTTCACTTGCTGGCGCACTTTCGGCTAGCATAGAGCTTCTATTCCCATAATAAAAAACGCTCAATTTTCGTCTGATTAGAACAATGACATGATGTCCTCGTTGGTCTTCTTCGGCTGGCTCGAGCCCGGCGCCGGTGGCGGCGAGGACATACCGTTGCCAGAAAGATCAAGACCGCCCAGGCCATCAAGAAGATCCGCTCCAGAGCCACCGTTGGGAGGTGCACTTGCACCTGCCGATGACGGAGCACCACTGTCGCCGAAAACGCCAAGAAGGTCATCGAGGTTATTGCTCCCTGAAGGTGCACCAACTGCAGGAGATTCAACCCTAACAGGAGTACCAGCCAGACCTTCCAGGCCGGACATGCCGCCATTAGGTTCCTTGTGAGCAGAGGCGGGCGCAGTGCCATCGAAATCGATGTCCAAGAGGTTCTCTACATTGTTCTGTTGCTGGGGAGCCGGAGTTCCGGAAACAGCGGCGGCGGCGGCGGCAGCAGCCAATGGGTTCTCGCGAGCATTTTGGAGTTGTTCCCTAGACGCATATGTTAGCATGTGGCAACTGAACATGAACTTGAAGACATACTCGATAGCTGCCTTCTGAACGGCATCGGCACCAAATCGTCCTTGACCCACAAACTGCACTGGAGGCATGTGGTAAACAGAGGCAAGCGTCGAAAGTTCAGTCAGAAGTTGCTCAAGAAGAGCAGGGGGTAGAGATTGGATAGTAGTGACAATTGGAGGTTTCTTGGAGAGCACAATGTCCCTGGCAGCGTTGGAATCGCTGGTGTTGGATAGCAACCGCCAGTATACATAGGCACGGTCACGGACATCAGGGTTATCGTTCTCAGCAGTTGCCGCTTGGAGGACCTTTTGAACCAGCCCTTGAGCCTTGTCAGGCCGCTTCAAGAACAGCTTCACGACGGCCGTTAGGATTTGCAGCTGGGTCTGGGATTGCTAGTCAGCATGACTGCTGCGAAATAAAGGGTAGGGTAAAACAAACCTGCGAGAACTCCTCATTGAATCCTTCGACGAATCCAGCCAGAATGTCGCCCGCATTGCTGATCTTCTCAGCGTATTCTCCAACAATCCAGATCAGAGCAGCCCGAGCATTTGGCTCGTCCAACTCATCAATACACTTGCAGAGCGTGGGAATAATTCCCTCGTAACCAGGGTACTTGCGGAAAATGTCCTTGATGACCACAATGGCTTCCTGCACCACGTAGTTTACCTTGGTACCGATAAGATCCAACAGTGTGTTGACACATTTCTCAGCAGCGCTCTCAATCTTGATAGCAACCTGGCCAATAGCCTTGACCGCACGGCGTACGAAGTCCATATCCACCTCCAGGGCGTATTCCTTCAGTTCCGCTAGCAGTTGATCAAAGTTCCGGTCGTTGGCTATCCGCACCATGATTTCGAGTTTCTGGAACTTGACGTATGGCGGGTCATTGTACTTGCAGAAAAAGACACGAAGTTCTTTGTTAAGAATATCAGGCTGCTTTTGCAGCAATAGATCGATGTTCCTCAAGGCGACATATTGCACTTCGGGAGCGGATGATACCAAGGTTACTAGAAACATCAGTCAGCATATTCGAGAAGGTTCCTAGAGCTCAGTCAAATTACCTAGCGGAGGAGCCATCTTCTTGAGGTAGTTCTTGTTGAGCTCAGCATTGACTGATTTCATGTGAAGGAAGACTGTCTTGACGGCGGCCAGCACGACACTGGGGTTTGCGTGTTGGAACTGAGGCGCAACTCGTTCGCAAATCTGTTCAGCCTCTTGGACAACGCTTGTTTTGTACTCTGACAATGTTGTGAGGATGGTAACTCGACCCCACTCGGTACACTCATTCAGCGCCATAAGAAGCTTTCTGAGTGTGTTCGGAGTCACTTGGAGGGCTTGCGTTTCCGGAGCAGCGTGGTAAATCTCAGAAAGAGCTGTTACCGAGTTGGCCACAACCATCGGGTTCGGATCGCCAATCATCTCTTGAAGCATTTCGAGGAAGCCGTTCTCCAGGCACATAGCAGGACCCAAGTCAAAGAGTTTGGCGACACAGATGGCAGCAGTCTTGCGGACGTATGGCGACTCGTCCCGCAGTGTCTTTCGTAGGGGTTCTTCCATGTAGTCGATCATCTTGTCCACCCGAATACAGCCCATTGTTCGAATCGCGAGGGCTCGAATGAGCGGGTTCGGATCTTCGGAGTCTTGCACAAAGGTATTGACGGCGAGAATACAGAGGTCGGGATGTGATTTCGCGTAATTCCTACCAGACGGGGTTAGGTGATTAGTGGCGGTGTTGTGAAAGAGCGGAGACCCGGTACTCACATGAGATAGAGATATACCAGCTTCTTCTGCTCCAAATCGGTGGTCGCAATGTTTTTGAGGACATCGGGGAACAGAGCAGACACGTCTTTGCCCAAGGTCATGGCCATGATCGTCTTCTGAATCGACTCCTTTCTGCAATAATATCAGACGCTGTTCCAAACGGCGGGGTGCCTCCGAAATGTTCGCATATTGATGTGGCATACCTCTCGTAAGCATACTGTGAGCTACCGAACTGTCAGCATTGAGTTTGTTATCAATCGCCGAAGGTATGTCCTTACACAAGACCAGCTCGCAGCTCAAAGGTCTCTCCTTTCCGGGGCACCGCAAAGGCGCCACGGATCCTGTTCATCGCCATGACGAGTGAGAACCGGCTTCAGCGACGACAGAGTCGCGCCTCCGCAAAAGCAATGCTGTCAAAGGGGGGAAGGTGAAAGTCGTGGCGTTGCCGACCACTCGCTGCGGGGGGGTTGGGCAACGGGGAGGTTCGCTTCAGGGATAGGTGGACCGCCTGGAGCGAGCTGCGAGGGAACGGGACTGAAGAAGTAGAGGCGTGCAGGGCACTATTCAATCATTATTCCCCGAATACAGGGTCTGGAAGCGGAAAGGAACACGGAGGAACGAGCAGGGACGGCGGCAGATGGAGCTGGGGGAGGTGAGGTCGGTCTGGACCGAAAAGAGTTGTTGTCCACAAAATGGCTGATCTCAACCACAACGGAGTCGCTTCCTCTCCTCCGCCCGTCTCTCAGCTGTCCTTCCTACAGTGCACTCGTCAACATGGTAAGCAATTCTAGCGCATTCTTCATGATCAATATCAGAAACTCCAGAACTAATCTCAAGTTATTAGGCAAATCTTCCTAATCTCCGCCGCCTCTTTGTTGAGGCGCGATCCGAAGCGGAGGAGAACGAGTACTCCCGCAATGCCGTGCGCTTACCTCCCTATTGCTGTTCAAATCGAATACTGATCAGTCTAACTGCAGTTCTACAATCTCGTCCTCTTCATCTCTTCCGTCGCCGTCTTTAGTCTGGCTGCTCAGCGCATGAGCGGGTCGAAATCGGGGAAATAATGTGACTATACCGACAGATCTCATTCGATGCGCCTGACAGCTCTTCATAACTTGTGGACATTACATTATACATATGATGGAGACGCCCTGGATCCTCTCTGTGGGCATACACCCGATTATGCGATTGCGCATTATCAGTCGGTTTCCTCACCGTCGCTCTCAAGGAAGGCAAGGGCCTTGCGGCCCCGGTTCAAACGTCTGCGAGGCCCACCACTATCACTGCCATCCTCTGCAGTGACCTTACCCCAGCGCTTCGCGCCTTCTTGCACCATTTCAAGGTCCTCTCGCAACTCTCGTTCTTCCTTGATCTGCCGGGCCTTCTCCAACGAATAGCGCCCTTCCATACCCGCATCCTTCAGCATCCCTTTGAGGTGCTTGATCTTCGCTTTGGGTGTATCGTACGGAGCCAGCTCTCGTGCCCACATCTTGCGAATACCGCATTTTATCAGCCACCCTTGCAAGCGTTTTATTTCTTCCTGGTTGGGGTCCGCGTCCGTCTCTTTCGCCTTCGCCGGCGCCTTCTTCTTTCCCTTTGCGGGAGCCTTGTCTGTGCTCTTCTTTTGCCGTTGACGTTTGGGTTGAGGCTCTTCGTCCAAGACAACAGACATTTCACTGTCCGAACCCTCACCGGCTTCGTCCTTTTCCTTCGGTTTGGCGTCCTCATCGGACTCGTCTGAAACCTTCTCCTCCGGCGATTCTGATTTGGCCTTTGTTGGCTTCGATTCCTCACTCCCTATATCGCTCTCCGCGTCACTTTCAGGACTCGTCTTACGACGTTTGCGTGGTGGCAGAGCTGCCTTAGGCTTGGCTCGTTTTGTGGCCTTTCCGGTATCTGATGGGCGAGGTGCCGCGTTTTCTTTATCTTCCTGCTTGTCATCGGAATCTTGCGGCGCGGCATCTTGTATTTCCTATTCAGGGATTCAAAGTCAGCTAACAAGCCTGATCATTGCGGTCGAATGGCGCATACCACTTCATCCTTGATTATTTGATCACTCCGCGCTTTCCAATCACCAGTGGATTTGAAGAAGCCTTCCTCAATTTTCAGAGCTTGCTCTGCTGCCAATCTAACTCGTTTGACCGTCAATTCCTCCGTCTTGCCTGTCTTGAATATTTTGGCGACAGCATCGCGTAGAGCTCTCTCTAGTTGCTTATCAGAGGGCTGCGGAGATTCGACCGACTCCGCACCTTCAGAGTCAGACTCATCGACAGCGTACTTTGGGGCCATTGTGTTGATTATATTCCTCGGTCTTATTGGTTATTGTCGATGCAAAATCAGGTTCGAAGATCGGGGTGTAACAGTGCGGAGGTCTTTTGACGCGCGCCGCACGCGACAAGAGCTCGATTCGGACCGCGACAGGCAAGCTGCTTTCGAGTTGCGGGGTTTATCAGTGGAACAGGCACAAAATAGTTATCAATACCTTGAAAGCGCTTCCGCTACCGTAATTCGTACTGAATTGTTCTCTCGGAGACTCCGTACCTACTTCAACCAACTTCTCGGAAGCCCGCCTCTCCAGCTCCGACCCCATTTCCTCGATGCGAATCGGCTCCAATCGGCATTCGCTGACAAAGCATCGATGAATTTCCCGGAGCTGAGGGTCCCAGATCTATAAATGTCTCTAGGTCCCAGTGGCGCTGTTCTTGTTTTTTTTAGCGATAGATAATGCGATTGTGATTTTATAGACACGTTCTTTACACCAACACTCCCACTCGCCGAACTTCCACTACTTACCACAACAGCGCACCGACACAAACCTTCCTATACAAAGATGGCAGACGAGCCGCAATCGCAAACGCACTCGCAACGGTCCAAGCCCCTCTTCCCTCATTCAATGACTGCCGCAGCGAGCTCGTCATCGTCAAATTCGAAGGACGAGGTCTCCACGCAGTCGAGACTCCCCGGGGGAGCCACGATCGATCAGGGTGGAAAAGACTATGTCCTTGATAAGGACGGGAAACCGTACGTCTTGAACCCCATCCCATATCTTGCACCGGGTCTACTCAGAACAGATGAGGAGCAGGTAAGATAAGAGACTGACGGGTTATGCTGCTATAGATGCCGCCTCTGCACCTCTGCCGCAGCCTGGCGCAACCTAACGAAACAATCGAAGGCCTCGTCTACAACTGCCGCTGCAACCGCAACCTCCAGCACAACCACAACCCAATCAACGAGTAAATCTGCCGAACCCAAAGCCTACGGCGACTGCCCCCCCGATGTCGAAGCCCTCGGCCGCTCAACATGGACACTCCTGCACAGTCTCACAGCCACATACCCCGAGACCGCAACACCAACACAACAAACGGAGATGCGGTCTTTCCTGTCGCTCTTCTCAAAGCTATACCCGTGCTGGGTGTGCGCAGACGATTTCAGGACCTGGATGAGTGAGCCGAGCGGCATGAATCAGCCGAAACTGGGCGGGCGGAAGGAATTCGGGAATTGGATGTGTGAGGCGCATAATGAGGTGAATCGGAAACTGGGGAAGAAGGAGTTTGATTGTCGGTTTTGGGAGGAGAGGTGGAGGGATGGGTGGAAGGATGGACGGTGTGATTAGAGGTATACTTGGGAGGGCTGTATGGAGGTGCTGTGTATGAACATGTTGGCGGATCTCTGCTCTGGCAGATGTATATTATATTTATGTGGAATTTATACTAGATTTTTTAGATAGACTAGACCTCTCTAAACGACGATCGATTGAACATGCATTGCATTCACACAAAGTAGAAAATAATGAAGAAATATTATACTAACATTGCATCGCTCAGGAATTATTGAAGACAGGCAACAACAGATCCATATATCTATGATAAGTAACAGGACCTCAGGACTTTTCACCAAAGCCCTTAGAAAGATAGGAAATAGAGTCCAATTTTCTATCTTGAAACACATAACCCATCACACGTCGTCATGGAATTATTAGAACTGATTAGGGACGAACAACCTGAGTCCGGATGCAGGGGCACCGATTTCGGTGATCTCTGCTATCCGGTCGACGCTGCCCTTATATTGTTCGTGGTACTTGGCGCCGGTGAAAGGATCCGAGACGCTGGGAGAACCACTGTAGATGGGTGTGTGAGAGGCCGCACAGATGTCGAACTCGGCGAATTGGTCGAATTCGATCTCAATCTTGTCCTGAGGGTTACGCTCGCATTGGGGCTTAATCTTCTTGGCCTGTTGAGGTCGTTAGTAGGTGAATAGTAATATGACATGGAAGATACTAACCTGTTCCAGAAGCTTGGGGGAACCGCCATTCGCCAACATGCGGTTAGCGAAGCTGAGAGCGGATGAGTAGTTCTTGTTGGCGAACGCGAGCTTCATGGCCGCCATAAGAGCCAATTGCCTGTGAGCAACCTCCAGCTTGGGAATCGTGAAGTAAGCGGAGAGCTCAAGGCTTCTCTTCAGGCCTTCTTCGGTATCCATCGGGAGAGATCGGCGCTCAAGCTCAATGGTCATGGCAAGAATGTATTCCCGAGCGGTTTCAATGATCTTCTTAGCCTGCTCGACCTCCGCCTCAGAAGAGACAGTGTTGACGAGAATAGAGTGCAAGATGCCCTTGAAGATTCGGACACCGTCCTCCAACTTGTTGGCCCTCATCGCTGCGTAACCCTCTTGTAGGTCAACGCTGGCAATGGTCTCGAGGTCCTTGGGAATGGCGGGCAACACTTTGCGGCTGTCAGTCTCATCAACAGTTCGTCGAACGTAGTTGACAAGGGGAGGAAGTCCAGGGGTAGCGGAGAGGTAGGTCTTGGAAGCCTTGAAGATATCGAGGAACCGAGGCTTCAGAGGAGCAAAGTTAACAGCTCCAACTTGACGGTTGAGCAGCTGCATAGCAGTCTCGAAAGATCCAGCAGCAACGTGGTCAGCTGCAAGAGGAGAGTTACGGGCCCAGAGATCAGCTTCCGTGCTGCCAGCACCTCCTTCGGCGCTGTCAACGTTGACAAAGTCGACGTCTTCTTCGACGTTGATCTCGTCACCCATGTCCCAACCAGCAGCGTCTTCATCATCCTCATCAAGAGCTTCACCGGCAGTGACGGCACCTTCCTCTTCCTCGGGCTCAAAGCCAAGCTCAGCAGCCTCCTCATCACCCGCGCCAACTTCACCAAGCAAGGCCTTCTCAAAGGAAGAGTGCCCAGCAGCCTTGACGGGCCAGCTTGCTTTGTGGCTGGGAACGATCGGCTGCGGTACCTGAGGAGGTGTCTCAATCGACGGGAGGGAGATTTGATCTTCTGTGAGGCCGACGGCTTCCAGAATTGATTCAGCTTCCTCAGTCAAGCCGTGAGACTTGGCAGTGAGGTATGCAAGGGGGTCTAATAGATGTTAGTAAAGTAGAATAGACGAAGAGCACCTGGCTGAACATACAAAGATCCACCTCCTTGAACATCTCAATCCTATCTTGAACATCGCCTCGGTAGATGGCGTTCTGGAAACGAGAAGTAAAGTCTCCACGGTGCTCGGCGATCTTCGCCATTCTTGACAGCTTCTCCTGGTCACCGGTGGAAAGGTACAAGAAGGAAAGCTTGTCGAAGTTTCGCTGCTTCTGGTAAGCCATCTCTACGATCTGGTGATTGCCGTGAGCCAAAGCCTCTGCGCCAAGGCGGTTCCACAGAGTTGGTCGGTCCAGCTCTCTGGCCATCTCGATGGCGACTTCAAGATTACCGCACTCAAGAGCAAGCTCAAAACGGGTCTGAGGGTCCTGGACGAATTGGAGAGCAATCTCTGGGTAGCCCTTCTTCTGCAGGTAAGAGATGATACTCTGACCGACCAAGCTTGATGTCTTGATAATTTGCAGCATCTCATCGTAGTTTCTCTTGACAAGAGCGAGCTTGAAGCGGTATTCTGTGGGATCGATCTCCAAGGTTCTAGGCTTGGCGTTGCGATCCAGACAGTAAACACTGCGGCCCTTGACCTTGACAAGGTAGACCGTCTGGTCGAGAGTCCGGATGATGCCAGAGTCACTGTGATTGGGTCAGTATTATGACATACAGCGATTTAGGGAACAAAACTTACCCGTTCAGCAACGAGTACTTGACGTGGTTCAAGGTGGAGTAAAGAAGGACGCCAGCGTCATCCCAGGCCGCGCTCTTGATACGGATCGTCTCGTGCAGGCTGCTCACTTGCTCCAGAGTCTTGGTGACAATGGTGACGTTGTGCTTGCTAAGCAAGGCCGCGTAAAGGCCATCATTAGACCACACAACGTACTTAACACCGCTGACGGCCAACTCTGCTAATTGCTTCTTCTGCTGGATATCGAACAGAACGACAGTAGTCGGCGTGATGAAGAGAAGGCTGCCGGTTCCACCGAAGTAGATGTCGGTAGTTCCAGCCGGAGGCTTGATAGACTTTGTTGTAGAGTTGCTCAAGTCTTTGATGTCCACCTGCTGGTTGGCTGCGCTGAACACGGCGAAACGGTTGCGCGCAACAAACACGGCAGAAGAGGCCTGGCCGCGCTTGACGTCTGTAGGCTCGATAGCACCTGTAGCATCGCGAGGAAGGTTGATCAATTCGTATACACCACCATCAGTGGGAGAAGTGACGAGGACGGCACGTTCGGCCGGGTTGTATGACAGAGTGCGAGGAGGAACCCAGGCGGATCCCAACTTGCGCAATGAAAGCATGGATGGGGATTCGACGTTCTTGGCAAAGTCAAACGACTTGACGTGCTTCTCTTTCGTGATGTAGAACAGCTGGTTCTGGTATACGGCGGACGCAGGTCGCTCTCTCTCCAGCTTGAAGACCATGACACCAGTGTCGTGACCGGCGGCGAAGAGGTTGATCTCCGGGTGGGCAGCAATGACCCAGAACCTATCCATATCCCGCTTGAAGGATTGGACGGAAGTTCTCTTGTTCAGGTCCCAAGCACGGATGGTCTTGTCTTCGCCGACCGAAAGGATGAGGTCTTGGTGGGGGTGGAAGAGACAGGCGGAGGCGTTCTGGAAGTGGCCGCGGCAGGTATCGACTTCCCATGCTTTCGTATCTACAGTCAGGTCGAGTTAGTATCGGTACGTGGACCTGAGAAGTCAATTGAAGCATACCACTCATTCTCCAGAGCTTGATCAGCCGGTCGTCACCCGCCGACACGATCAGGGGCAATGAGGGGTGGAAGGCAACCCAGTTGACACCCCGGTCGTGTCCCTCCAGCACAAACTTTACAACTGCATCGGTATTTCCGAACATGTCTGCCTGCGAGGCATTGGCTCGAGCCATCTGGTCTTCGAATGACATGGTTGTCGGCGCCGAGTGCTTCTTCCGCAATCCCGAAATATCCCAGATACGAACGGACTGGTCGAGCGAGGCGGAAGCGATGAGGTCTTCGGTAGGGTGGAATTGCGCGCACATCACATAGTGGTTGTGACCAGTCATCGTGCAAACTAGATACCAAGAGTCAATTGCAGTCAGGGGATGGGGTCATGGTTCAACCTACTCAATGATCGGTTTTGCCAGTTCCAGATCCTGATTGTCTGATCGTCTGAGGCGGACAGGATCCAGGGAAGCTCAGGATGGAAGAACACTGTTCGCACATAGTCCAAGTGGCCGTTCAATGTGAAAAGACATCTCCGAGTCTGGTAATTCCAGACCTTGATCTTGTAATCGTCACCTCCGGACACGAAGAGGGGCTGAGTTGGGTGGAAGTCGATGCCGCGAACAGGGCCGTCGTGTTCTTCGAATCGGTCAATGAGCGTTCCCATGCGGTAATCCCATAATTGGATTGTGGACGAATGTAAAGACACGAGAATCCATGGCCTATGCCGGTGTTAGTCCGCTGGATGCGACGAGTAGGGGGAAAGCGATTCGACTGACCGTTTGGGGTGGAAGGCGATGCCCTTCGCACGGGAGGATTTCGACTCAAACTATGCAAAGAACAGCAATCAGTACGTGCCATTGAAAGCAACAAACGCAGCAGGTATCAGCTTTACCTTTGTGAGCATGTTTGGGGAGGACTGCATCTTGAAGGAGGGTTGGCCGAAGCCGCACCATAAAGAAGTAAAAGCAAGCTCCGCGCACTAGAATAGAGGGATCACTGAAGCGACCACCTCATCCACTGCACAACAGGAAGATTGGCAGAAGAACGGGGAGACGTAGCTTGGGGAAGCGTCTCTATTGACAGTCTGGAGTCTGGACAGGACACCTGGATGGCCGATGGCGGTAACGTGGACTTATCGACTAAGCGAGTACCGCCGGCCAATCGTGCCCAGGGCGGTGAGGAGCTGTTCCCTCCCGCGTTCACAGTTGTTGATCTGGACCAACTGCCTTCCACTACTGCAACTTCTATCTTACAAGGTAGGATGAATATTGCTTTAACTTTTCGGCTTGACACGAGGCTCTGTTTTATTGGTTATGGAGTGCTTACCGCCGCCTACTCTGGAACGTGAATTTTCCTGGGAGCTCTCTCGCCCGCCGTCCCCACACTACATACCTCAAGCTTCGACATATACACCCGGTCCTTGTCTCGCATTTGCTCCAGGTCATGGATGACAATAATCAGCTCGATGGGCAACAAGGCCATTTTCATGGAAGCGGAGTTGATCCGCGCTTCGTCTCCGAAACCGATCGGGATCAACCATCTCAAAGCCGCCGGGCAGCTCATGAGCCGGAGCTCTATGACATTGAGGACTTGCCTGCGAATCTTTCCGCGCAAAGCCCAGGTACTCATTTAGTGAAACCATATGCCATCGAGGAGCCAGAAGAAGAACCCACGTCCGAGCGGAAACCAGAGCCAGCCCGCGCGGAGCAGAGACAACCCAGGTCATGGGAAGATTTAGTGAACTCAATGGAGGACCTATACTGCGACTCGGACAATAGTAGTGCAGGAATTATGTCTGCAAAGAGGGGAAGAAAAAGAAAGTCTGCCAATGTGTACAACATGGGCGGTATTTCTCCATCTGGCGAGTCATCAGGGTCAGGGTCTGTCCCAGATGCGCAATATCAGCGACCTAGTTTGAGCCCAAAACGACCGCGCAAGAAAGGCGAGCAGTCCATGGAAGTTCCATTAAACCTCAAAGCTGCTCAGAGGTATCGCGTTCATAGAGGTCGAGCTTTCAGTGGATCATCTACCACCTCTATATCTACGAATACAACCGGTGTCAATCACATCAATGGGTCCCCTGTCCCAGAGGCTATGGACCTCGATTAGCTGGCCAACGCTGTGTTACTCACCTTTCATATCTAGCGAACCGTCACTGTTACTCAAGGACGGTGGATTTTCAATCCAGCTCGCTCAAGGTCAGCTTCACGTGACGAACTGTAGCAGAAATGGTGATGACGTCATTTAATCCTCACCATATGATTGAGCTCCGAGCTGGACCTCAACTTTTCAATTCTCTATTTTTGCAATCGAATTTCTTTCAAAGGCGTCTCTTATTCGCCCACTCGTATCAGAACTAAGCAATTGACACCAATTGACCATGGCAACACGCACGTCGAACCGTCAGGCCGCGCAAAAGGCCAAGGAGGCCATGGCAGCCGCCCCGGATACTAAGAGAAGGGGTTCCGTGGGTACAAAACGTAAAGGGTCTGGCGAGAAGGCCCCAGAGCCCAAGCGGGAAAAGAAGAATACAAAGGCGGAGCCTGAAAAAGCCGAGAAGGACAAACCTCAGCAAGAACCTAAGGAAGTGGAGAACGGCGAAAGTAAGTGGCATGGCGATATGTCTGCCTACTTATACTAACTATGTCTAGGACAGGTCGAGCAACCAGAGCAACAGCCAGAGCCAGAACAAAAGCCAACAAAGGAGGCCGAGCCGAAGGGTGAGGAACAAGCCCAAGCCAAGCCGGAAGACGCACAAGACAAGGCCCCAGACACAACCGAAGAGAAGCCCGAGGAACCGGAGAAACCGCCAGAACCAGAACAAAAGCTAGCTGAAGAGTCAGCAAAATCAGATGAGAAGCCGCGAGCTGCCACGGCCGATGGGACAGAGGCCGGCTTGAAGACGACCGAAGAGCGGGAGGAGATCGTCCCATCTAATATCCTCGAGAAAGGTCTTATATACTTCTTCTACCGCGGGCGAGTGAACGTCCAAGAGGCACACAGCATGCAGGAGGTCGCGCGGAGCTTCTTCGTCCTAAGACCAACACCCCTCGGAGCCGCCATAGACCCCGAACAGGGCGCGGTAGACACTGGCGCAAAGTGTCGACTGATGATGCTGCCAAAGAAGAAATACCCGAGATCAGGAAAGGACCGCGAGATGGGATTCGTCGAGAAGGCCGCCATATCAATAAAACAGCTACAGGAGAGTTTCATTGCCGGCGAAAAGTACGAGACGTCTACACGTGGTGAACGAGAAATCCCAGAAGCAACGCCCTACGCTGAGGGTGTTTACGCCATGACTTCCACCAAGCGAGCGACCCATATCGTCTACCACATCACGCTACCGGAAAAGTCTAGCGAGATCCAGCAGGATTTTGGCTTGAGTGAACGCGGTAGTTGGCTCGTGCAGTCCAAGAACCCGAAATACCCCAGCCCTCCATTTGCTCAACTTCCGAAGGAGCCTGAGTACCCTGAGAGGTTAGTAGTCCTGTCTTGTCCTATATATCCGCTTGCTAACTGATCCATCACAACAGCATCCTCCAGAAATTCCGTGACCTCCGCTGGATCCCAGCACAGCCCGAACTGTTAGACTACCCGAACGCCCAGTTCCTGATGGTCGGTTCAGCCGCAGGAGATCTCGGAAAAGCAGCGACAGCCGAGGAAGGCGACAAGAAGCCACAAGAAGAAGAACTAATCAAGATGGAGGATGAGAATGAAAGTAGGATCGAGTCGCTCGGCGGTAAGATCTCTGCATCCCTTTCTCCTTAACTACATGCGTACGTACTAACCCGCACAAGGCGACCACGCGATCTACAAAGACCTGGGATACCATGCGCAGGAGAAATACTCTAAGCTTGAAACAACCTGGGCTTGAGCTCGTAAGACGTGGAGAGAGAAACCAACTGAAACTGACTCGTAGCGTAACGTACGGCATCCCCGCAGCAGAGTACCATAGGATTGTAGTACCATCAAACGCGCAGAGCCAAATAATGAAAAACCATTTTCTCAATCGACACCAGTGATCATCAATTTGAAGCTATCTTCAGCTTTAAGCTTATCTTCTTCCTCCCGGGATGGTAGCACTTTCTACCTAGGTACCTACCTAGCTAGGTAGAGATGCATTTGTAGGTACATCAAATATATTTATAGGTCTACCACATATCATCCCGTTCAATAGGGATCTCACATATATTTTTTCCCCTTTTCCCTTTCAAGATACACGCGCCCAATTCATAATCCGTAGTGATGGTCACTGTAATGGAACCCGGATGCTCGTTTAGAGTGTCGCAATTAGATGGAAGGGAAGAGCCACCTCACTGCGGGCACCCTTCCATTTAAGTGGCCTGGCAGACTTGCCTTCCTGGGGTTGTATAGCAGTTAGATCTTGCTACTGAGAAGCTTGATGATCAGGTTTTGCAGCGATAGGTCTCTAAGAGTTGGCTTCAACCGCGCGAGAAACGTGAGTAAGTCTGCAGCTCTAGTGCGAAACCCGCGAAGCACGACGCGTTTTAACGGAGGTAGCGAGGCCATCTTGGCGATGTGTTGCAAGAAGCGTTCTCGGTGCGAATTGACCATGTCTCCGGCCATGAAAGAGAGTTGGTAATGATGGAGCTCTAGACTCTCGAGTCTCTGACAGTTCTGTACTAGGGCAGGGATGCCACTAAACGACGTTTCAAGGCACACCTCCTCTTCAATATTACCAGGCTCCCTCGCGTCGATCATCGGGTCCAGAGAATCGGCTGAGTCGCTCGTGTAGCCGATGTCCTCATTGTACACGTTGATGGCCCGATCCGAGAAGCTCACGGCAAGTGTTTCTAACGACGCCAGTGAGGTTGCCAACGCGTTGAATCCGAAGTTTACGGAATGAGGCTCGTTGCCTGACAGGCTGCATCGCTGTACACTGTTATAGATATCAAGTCTTTGAACAGCGATCCCACTTGTCGTGAGCGCCCCTAGCGCCGTATGAAACGTGTCGGTTGCAGCTTGCCAGATGAGCTTCCAGCCACCACCATCGGCAGGAAGCAGTCTCTTCTGCGCGTCCTCACGATAAACCACCACTGTCAGGGACAGAGAGCGAAGACCTTTGCGCCTGCCATGCACCATAAGATTGCGAAAGACTTGACTCAACAACAGGACGTCATAGCCAGATGCATGCATTGTTTCAAACTCTTTTTGTCGTCTAGTTAAAATTGGTAGGATCTGTTGTGCCTTTGCATGTCCAACTGCATCCTTCCGGGCCATGAATTTGGCCTCTCGCGTAAGGAATTTTGTGTTGTTCGCCACACCAACTAGGGTCAGGTCTTGGATGAAGCACCCTGGTCGGTCAGGCTTTGCTGTTGCTTTAGCTAAGGCCCTCAAGCTGTGTTCTGTGATATCGACATGTCGTTGCTGTAGGTGGAGTCGGAGGGATGGAGCTGAGGAGACCTTGTATGCAAGGCCGCGGCTCGTGAGGCGGAAAGTACAGATATCGCGCAAGTCTAAGAACGAGAGTATAATGTCAACAATCTCGGCTGGACACTGTTCGAATGTGCTCATTTTCAGTGGTTTAGTTGTTATTGGTCCTCCAGTTTCGGCGGGGAGAAAGAGGGTGAAGGGGAGGAGGAATGAGGGACCGGCCCTTAATATACTTAGCCATCTGTCTAGTGGCGCCTATTATGAGTTACCTAAATCTTGCTTGGCTAGCTTAAAGTTGCTTGTCTTTGCTACTTCTATGTTTAGCTATCCGTAGAGTTTGTACAAATACACTTTGGTTTTGGGACCTACAACATATCCAGAGATATGGGACTCTTCTAGTACAACGCGAACGAAAACCATTCTCTAAATAAACTGCAACCTCCTAATTTGCCATCGCACACCAAGTCTGCATATAAAACTCCGTATCCCCACAAGTATACCCCGGGCGCCCGAGGGCATGCAACGCATCGAGCTCCAGACATGGCAGCTCTTTCGAGCCGCAGTGTAGATCGCCCGGGGTCAGGCCCTCAGAGATATAGCTGCAGGTTAGATCCTGGGCGGAGAACGGGCCCAGATGAATCGAGTACCCATAGTCAGAATCCTCGTCCGTCTGATCCGGTATGTGATCTGTGCTCGTGACGACCTCGTACGCGCTGTTGCAGACGTACTCTTCGTCGTAGTACGTCGGGAGGAGGTAACCGGACCAGGTTCAAGAGTCGAGCGAGTCGGAGGATTTGCGGAGGGAGATGACGAACTGGACATCTGATAAATCTGTTGGAAGGTCCGGAGGTGCGCTTGCTGTCGAGGTAGCGCTGGACGTGCTCGTGGCCGTGGCTGTGCCATCATCATAGCCTGCCAGCACAGTAAGGTCTCCATACATAGAGGAGAGCATTGAGTCGAGCGAGCGGGCAATGCTTGTCATGTCTGAATCTGACACGTCTGTTGACTCAGGCCATTGCTCCATGGTGACAGTGACAGCTGGTGCGGGCGTACCCACGATGCTGGTCGCGGAGGCATTGACAGAACAGCCTGTCGTCGTGGAGCAGTCAAACTCGCATCCAGACCCGGCGACACACACGGTCGAACAGATTTCAGCCTCTCTCGTGGTGCACGCGTCGTCATCATCATTGTTATCATCATTATCATTACCATCGTTGTTGTTGCCGTCGGACCCCCCACCGCCGCCGCCGCCAGAGCTCCAACCTGGAGGACACAACAGACATATATCGCACCATGATCCGCACGGGAGAACGGCGCCGGGGTCATCTCTATCAACAGTCGGAGTAGCACTGCCCGACGACCAGCTGGTCGTGGCTGTATTGAGCCCAGGGTCTTTTGTTGTCTGGGACCAGGGGTATGGCGGCGGTAACGCCGTCCCAGTCATGCTTGTCGCGGAGGGATCTTGCTCAAACGGGGGGAGTGACCACACCATTTAAGGCAGGGTCATGCTGCTCGTCATTTCCAATGGTATTGGTTGAGTCTGGCTGGCATTTATAGACACTCCCCAAACCGGGATCTCCGTCACCGTAGCTGATCATGAATTGTTAGTGAGTGCGTGGGCAAAAGACGCAGGTGTGACTTACAAAGAGGGAAGGATATTGTAATGGTGGTTGTGACACTTGTATAGCCATGGTATGTTTCTACGACTCCGTCCTCATAGGTTGTCGTTCTCGTTGTCAAGTAACTCCACCGGGCTGCTCCAGGGGGGAATCGATATAGTGGACGGACTGTCGAGCTGAAGAGGAGGCATTATCAGAGAGCACGGAGGCTCACATTGAACGACAGGCGAGGGCATATCCCAGATAGAAGGGGCAACGTAGACTTCACCGTCACCCGGTCCATCACCGGACCCAGAGTCCTCGGAGACAACACATGCCCCCTCAGGACAGTATTCCCAACTGACAGGCATACTCGCAGAGGGGACCGTATAAGGTCTCATCCGCTCCAGGCGCAGCAGCACCAACCGTATCAGAAGTTGGGTCCGTGACATTCAAAGCCCCTTCACCTGTACAGGTGCATGCGTTTATGGGACAGAAGCCATGCGCACAGCCAAAGCCGCATATCCCGGCCAGGTTGCCATCGCCCGTACCAGAGACACAGGCAGGAGGCAGGAATGGCGAGACCGTTGGCGTGGTGAGCGGTACCTCGACAGTGCCACAGGCGTTCTCAGGACAATATCCCAGATTGCAGTCAAAAGTACACAGTCCGCTGTAACTGGCGTCTTTACCTGCAATGGGGTATCCAACGACGCCTGTGGAGTTGGGCTTCTCGTAGCCGATGCCCATTTTCGTGCAGGTACACGCTCCAAGAGGGCAGTAGCCATATCGACAGGAGAATCCACACAGGCCGCCAAAGTTGTTCGCTCCTGTTCCGTTCATGCAGACCTGCTCTGAGAGAAGAAGTTTTGGCCGGGCAGACACTGTTTTACCGGTCGTCGCACTGCCAACCCAGGCATTCCAGTTTTGAATACCATGGCCACAGGTTGATGTGATAGCCTCGCCCTCGATCGTCGCGATAATCACATTATCACGCATCAAGGACACGGTGACAGGACCTCTATTGGCGCCAATAGCGACATCGCCGTGGTACACACCAACGCCGTCATCCGGCACATCCGACCACCCAACGGTCTTAGTCCAGTCTCCAATCGAGACTCTCGCACCAGAAAACGAGCCCAACACTGCCGAGAAGAAGATTCGGTCCTGTGCCATCTCCGCCGGCGGGAATTCGATTTGCAGCTGGGAGGCAGTGTTACCGCTTGTGCCTCCGCTATCACAGGCAGCGCCGGGGGTGAGCCGATACCAGGCCACGATCTTCTCCTCAGTCACAAGTGTAGTTCCATCCTTGTACATGTCAGCCCAAAAGGGAATCGTAGCTCGCCAGTCATCATGGGGCATGTCCGTGGCGTAGTTGAACGGGGCCTCGCCGATCTGAAAAGCTTCCATGGCCTTGTCGTAAAGCGGGCCGATATAGTGCGATTCACCATAGTCATTCCATGAGATGATCTGGACGAATTCTGGTTGCACGTACAGGACTTCCTGCCATCGATCATGCCAGAGGTGGTCGCCGCGCCACATCCAGTTCTTCTTGTATCCTGGCAGGTTCGTGAAGAACCATGGCGATACCGGCATCATTTACGGCAGCGAGCTCAGATACTGGAGATACGAGGCTTCAACGTACGTGTTCATGTCCTGAGAGCCCCAGGGCCAACCCGCCCAGCTAAACAACCCGTCAGCAACCCCCGTTGCAACGGCGGGCTTGGCTCCAAGAGAAGACCAACTGGGGATAAAGAAGCATCCGGTGGCAGCTTGATCTCCGGCCAGTCATCGGCGCATCCGGATCCTTCGAATGTTGAGACAAATGCCTGGCCCTTGTAGAAGTAGTAGGACGAGTGCGCGCTATACTGGTTGATGAGCGCAATGACGTCCGCCTTGGGCCAGTTGCCATTGCCGGCGTAGTCAAAGGAAAAGAAGAGTTTGAAGCCGAGACTGTCCGCTGCAGAGAAAGCGGCAGCAAGGGCATCCGTGTTGGTCGGGTCGGCGTAGGCCATGTTGAGTGCGAAGGCGTCGATGTGCGCATCCTGCGCCAGTTAAATGTCGTTCTTCCAGTCATCGGAAGTATAGTTGGCCGAATTTGTGACCTACACTGTTAAAGACGACAGAGGAAAGGATAGAGCTGAGCACGAACCATGAAGTGGGCAAAGACGGCCGCCGCATGTACCTGCAGCTGCACGCGGCAAGCGAGCAGGAGCACAGTGACCAAAACCAAGAAGGAGGCCATGACTGCGTGCTCTGAACAATACAAACAGCGGGAACTGTTCGAAATCTGGCGAGCTCACTCTTCTTTTACAGGTAGCGATAGGCCATTCTCGGATTCGACCCCGATCTATCTGCCGGTGCAGCATGTCCCCATGATCCAGCTACATTGAGTCGCCGTTTATCCCGAGGCTTTCAAGTCCGTGGAGTACCAATCTAGCCATATTAAACGCTACAACTAGCTCAGACGACCGTCCGGAGTACTAGGAGTAGGACACTCCATCACGGACAAGTGGAGTCCAGTGTACGGTATCGTATACTTTGCGGCGACTCTACATAAAAAAAAAGCTCACCAAGGAACGCTTAGCTTGTCTGCCCAGCATCTAACTACCTTGGCGCAATTTTGGCTAATAGCGCGCTGTTTCACTGCAACATACCTAATTGTGATAGGGTTCAGATGTGCCCACGCTCCTTCACTCGAACGGAAGCCCCCGCGAGGCTTGGGACAAGGAATCCTGGTGATGGACAGAGAGGAGGAAAGCCACTTCCAGAGTTTGTTCCTCGGTCTGCCACCCTCTTTCATGAATTGTTTCACCTAGTTCTTGGGAATGGAGACACCCCTGATGTTACATGTAAGTGCAAGATCGCCTAAATTCACCTCAGTACTACGAATGGCTAACACTCCCTCGCTTGGAGACCTTTGGTCTGGTCAGGAACTGCTACTCAAAAACCTCGAGCTAGTCCTTACTGAAGAATACGCGCTGAAGAATCAAAAAGCACTTGGGGAAGTGTCCTACGATGCATACGACCTGACCGCCGCTGGAGCCCTTCGGCGCAACCCAGAAACCTACGTCTGGTTCAGTGTGGCATATTGGTATTTTATGCAGACCACCTGGTCAGATGGCGACGACTCACAAAGGTGGTCCTTTCACTCTGGCTTGTCGCAGCTGGTGAGGATTTCTTGATATGTTGTATATAAACATCACAGACATGAAGAGATCGGCACCGGCTCGAGATGTTTAGGCTTGAGTATCTGGGAACCATTGGTCATCACAATATATATGATAGCAAGAATAGCAAGAATAGCAATAACATGGCACTTGAATGGAGAGAACAAGAAGAAGAAAACTCAAAAGATGATGTGTCTTGCACATCTACAGTATGAAACCCTACATACAAGCACAGTTGATTCGACAAAGTTGAAGGATCGTGTGGATACCCCAGCACCAAATCCACGCAGTAACCCATTGGCTCTGCTGCAGGAACCACTTTATACACTGGCTAATGAGAGTTTGTGTTTGCACCACGTTGTATACCTCCATGTCACCCGGGCGCAGCTAAGCTATTTATTTGACTTCGCCATGCCAGCACTTCTTGATAACTCCATTTCATTAACAAATAATACAATGAAGTTGTCGTCCCTTCTCAGCCCTCTACCCCTAACAGCAGCATTAGCCACTGCCACTTCCCCACGCGGGGCCCCTCATCCCACTCACACCCACAGCCGCAGCATCATCAACCAGACCACATGCGGGGGCTCAACATACACCTACACCGGCCTAGAAGGCTACGGCCTCTTCGCCTCCAACGCCCGCGACAAATACGGCGATACCCTCGCTGGCCTCGGTAGTTCCGCTGTTCTTGAACGGGGTTCGTGGCGAAAGACAGGGGATGTTTCTTACACTGGGACTTTCTGGCTTCTTCCTGATCGGGGATGGTAAGATCCCCTTACCACCACCTACCAATAGATATTGTATGCTGTGGCAGGGGTAACGCAAAAACCAGGAACACAAACGGAACCCTAAACTTCACCCCGCGCATCCACAAGTTCACCATCTCCTTGACGTCCGGGTTGGCAGCCAATGCGTCCGCGCGAAACCCTTCCAGTCCAAACATGCACCTGACATACCTCGATACAATTCTCCTCTCTGACCCAACCGGGAAACCACTAACAGGTCTGGACCCCGACGTCACCGGAAACATCAGCTACAGAGACTTCCCGCCCCTCCCCGCAGCAACTTATGCAGGAAACGGCTTCGGCGGCCCCGGAAAAGGCGATAAGCGCGTTTCCCTAGACGCAGAAGGTCTAGCCCTCGACAACGAGGGGTATTTCTGGGTATCTGATGAGTACGGGCCTTATATTTATCGCTTTGACAGCGGGGGAAAAATGGTATTCGCACTCCAACCACCACAGGCATACCTCCCCCGCCGTAACGGGAGTGTCTCGTTCAATGCTGCGTCTCCGCCGCTCTACAATCCTAATCTCGAAACGACCCCTGAAGATCCCGAGTCGGGACGGAATAATAACCAAGGTTTTGAAGCATTGACTATCTCGCCTGATGGACGGACAATGAGCGTTATGATCCAGTCTGCGTTGAACCAGGAGGGCGGGCCGAAGAAGAAGAATCGGAGGGTCGCGAGGGTGCTGGTTTATGATATCTCGATTCCGGATAGGCCCATCTACAGGCATGAATACGCCGTCACTCTCCCGAAATACATCGACTATACAGACGATGATCTAGACGAGAAGGTTGCGAGCCAGTCTGAGATCTTACAAATCCCTGGTAAAGAAGGCGCATACTTTATTCTCTCTCGCGATGGCTTTGGCGGGGGGTCAGAGGATACACTCTCTGTGTATCGACAAGTCGATATTTTCTCAATCAGCAACAGCACAACTGATCTCAAGGGTGAAGAGTACGATTCGCCTACAGGTTCTATTGCCTCGCCAAAGGGGGAACTTGTTGATGGTATTGAGGCTGCAGAGTACTGCTCGTTCCTGGACTACAATGTCCCCTCTGAACTGGCCAAGTTCGGGCTGCACAATGGGGGAGAGCAAGATGGGGGGTTGCTTAATGAGAAGTGGGAGTCGCTTGTGCTTGTTCCTGTTGAGCCGGAGGATGGGGATGGGGAAGAGGGGAAGAACTGGAAGGGTCAAGGGGAGAAGGAGAAGAAAGAATACTTTCTTTTCAGCTTCAACGATAATGACTTTATTACGCAGGACGGTGAGTTGTTTTTGGTCCCCGCTACTTCCGATGTTCTACTTATGCCTGGGACTAATGCGGTTGTACCATAGGTGCTATGGACTTCGGCCGTCTTCCCTACGCCGATGAGTCGGGTCTCAATCTTAATACGCAGGCTCTTGTTTTCAGAGTAGTTTTTTAAGCGAACATTTGCTTTGTCTACTACATACTCAACCAGAAGATTGCACGAAGCATTTGTTACACCGATATACATTTCAGTATTTGACTTGGACATATTCGTACAGGTTGATCAACTGTCGAACTTCGCCACGTACGTAATATTTGGTACACCACCCGAAGAATATGAAGGTCTGCTTCATTCAATCTAGCTACGATACTGCACTAAATACAGTCAAAATAGGGGTAAGCTAACTAACTAGAATAGGAAATAGAAAAGATATAGGTAATGACCAAGCAGGCGCTGACTAATAGTAAGTTCGGCGTTGAAGCAGAATACTAACGTAATTCCCGGGCGGTAGGTGCGTCCCGGGCGGAAGGTAGTTTTCGCGCCCGCCTCAATGCTATACAGACTTTCAACTTGAATAACTTCATCAATTCTTAACTAAATTATACAAACTAATGACTATTAGAAACTGGACAATTAGTTCTCCTATGGCCTTGCATCCAGCAATTCGAACACCTTGGTGGGGCACGACGAGGTTGTTCCAAAGTTAAAAGAGCACTTGAACTCTCGACCCCCACTAACTTGAACTTCATTATTTCTTGACGAAATAAGGTCTCTAGCCTCTGAAAATGAAAGGCCATCTGTAGGAGGCATTAAGCGTTTAGAGCGACCTTTTTTTACCATATTTTCTGCAACGTATGAGCGGAGGCGTTGGTTCTCCTGCGCCAACAACCCGGCATTGTACAAGGCAAATTCGCACCCCTTTACCATCTCATTTAGTGCATGCTTTGAAGGCGTTGAAGGACTTTAAGAACCATCTTTTAAAAGCTTTTTAATCAAGGAAGCTTTTCAATGCACTTGGCGCACTATTTAAGGCATACAAAGTTAAGAGGAAGGAATTAAATTGGTCCCTCTGCTAGGGGGGGGTATAGGAGTCGACAATTGCATTTGCAACTTATCCAGTACTGCAGATGGTGAGAAAGAAAGCAACCCGGTTGCCCTGAATCCGCTTTGAATATTCTGTATTGTAAAGACCTTTTTGTGAGCTTGAGGATATGCCTTTAAGAAATCAAGCTTGTCAATATAGTTGGATTGGCCGCATGCCTTTTTTTATATAATAGAACCATACTCTTTCTTTAAGGGACCAAAGCAGCCGACATCAAGAGGTTGCAGAAGGTAAGATAAGTGGGGAGGCATGCAAAGAGGAATAATATTATTCCTCTTGCATGTAAGGTCAAAAGCAGGAGTTAGGTGGCTTCCATGGCCATCCAGAATAAGAAGTGTATACCCCCTCCTCCACCGCTCTTGTATAGCTGGAACGAAGCAATTTTAAAGCCAGCGGAGGCCAATTTCATCTGTTGTCCATCCATTCTTGCTTACTTCAAGTCTCCATGTATGTGGAATTAATAGTTCTTCAAACCAACCTTCAATATAGCGCTTGCCTTTGAAGATGATTGTTGACGGAATCGACCACCCACTTGAATTAATGCACTCGATTGTTGTAACCCATTCCCGATTGCCTGGCTGTACAAGCCATGGCTTGCCTGGCATTTCTGCTCGAGATACCACCTTTGTTGTTGCAATTAGGCCCATAGCAAAGCCAGTTTCGTCAAAGTTATAGATGTCCTCATCCAAAATCCCGTACTCAACTTTGACCTGTTGTATCTCGTCGAAAAATGGTTAAATAACTTTAGGATCTTCACAGAGTGCTCTCTGACGATTGATCTTTCGAGCAAACCTGGTTTTGATTTCAGGGCACCTCTTGGTGAATTCTGTTACCCAGTTCTTTCTGATTGGTTGATTGACTGTTGAGGATTCGTTCAGGATAAGTTCTGCCATCTCACGGACCTGGCAGTGGCGCGGGGCTGCTCCGCGAATGTCAAGTGATACTATCCAACCTATTAAGACCTGCTCTTGGTATAGGGATAGTCTATGTTGGTGGTTGCGGAGTTCTGCTTGAGATTGTCGACCATTAAGTCTTCCTTGGAGGGTATTTGGATGAATATTATAGGCACGCGCTGCAGGCGCAATTTTTGGAAATTTGCCATTTTTAAGGTCTTGAATCGCGCATTCAATCCGGCCCTCTTGCTCAACCAAATTTCGACTTGTTTAACGCGCTTTTCGTGGCATGATAATTGTTAAAAGTTAAGGTCGAGATGCGCGTTGAGGCGGGCGCGAAAACTACCTTCCGCCCGGGACGCACCTACCGCCCGGGAATTACGTTAGCGGTCAATTAAGGTCGACATCAACATTCAACAAAGCAACATCAACCAGCCATGAACGCCTGAAAATAACACCAATCCACCTTACCAGCCCGACGGTATGTAGAGCAGAGACAACATAACATAATATCAAAGCTAGCTCCTATCCACCGGAGCATTCCATCCCAGCACTAGGCAGTGAATAAATTTTAACTTATATTTTATTGCACCCTAAATTCAAGACTTCAAAATATCAACCGCCCTCAGAATCTGATCTGACGACCAACAGGGTCCGCCAGGGACAATCTCCGTCCAGACTTCCTCTGGCACGCCGGCTTCTTGGCCGAGTAGGCTCCAGTTAGGGCTTGGTTCGGGCTTTATCCACTTGAAGTCTTCGACGCAGTTCCAGCGATCCTCGGCGTCTAGGCGGTCGTGGTCGAGGGATTGCTGTGGACAAAGGTTAGTTCCTCGAGTAGGGAAATGGAGAGGAGGGAGAGAGAGAGAGAGAAAGAGAAGGGGGGTTAATGACATACATATGCCCGTGGAATCCGACCAAAGCGGACATCGGTACAGTCTTCGATAATGGGGTTACTCGATGAGCTAAGGTAAACATCCACATTCGAGCAATTGTGCATGCGGAACTGGCGGCAGTTCACGACGATGATACTATTCCGGACATTGGTAACGTGTGCGGGCCCATCAATCCGTCCGCAGAGCAGGAGACTGTCGAATGCGGTCTTGATCATCAGACTAGCAAAAGGCTTGCCGCCTGCCGTTGGAACGGTCATATCCACGACGCAGCGGTCTATTCCCGTGATAGAGGCTGGTGGTGATGAGGATGTTCCTGAGGCCGGTAGCATGATATGGATTCCTTCTTGGTTGGTTACGGATACCGAGGAGACGGACGTTGCGGCGAAGAGCGGGTTTTGTTGTTGCTGTTGTTCTTTCTCAAGACTCCCGGTTACGTTATCCATGCTTACTTCGGGGATTGAAGTTGGGACGGTTGATCTGAATAGGGGCATCTCCTTGTCGGGTTCGTTCAAAGGGGTGTTGGGGTAGTTTGGTGTTCCTGCTGCTGAAGAGCCCACAGATGACAGACCAGGAGATCGGAAGCCTGGCACGCCGTTCGGACCTTGGGCCATTGCCTCTGCTGCATCGGGTAGTGAGATGATAGGCATGGGCGAGGCCTTCTTATTCTTGAAGCTGAATTTCGGCCGCGGCTCCACCGTAGCCCGGGTCTCTGCGAGCTTCTCTTGGAGAGTTTTTATAGCCTGTGAAACCGTCAGACACGTTGCTCTGAAAACAACAGGTCATGAAGCATACTTCAGCATATATCCGCTGGTCATAGGTAGGCGTATAACTAGCGGCATCCTTCACATCGTTGGACAGCCGCGCAATGCCCGCCAGACAGTGATCAGTTGCATCCGTCCGCTCTCCTCCGACCAAGGACGTATCCGCGAGTTTATCCATCTGTTCCTGCAAGGCTACAGGAAGAGAAACGAGCGTCAGACGGGCTCTGACAGTGAGCACATAGCAAAAGGCCGACTAGACCATACCAGTAATTTCATGCTGGAAGTAGCGGAAGAACCGTTCTTTCTGCGGTATCTCTGCATGCTGGACCATTTGGTTCTCGGAGATAGACCCTCGGCGGGCGAACTCAAACTCCGCTTTCGACATTATGGCTCGCAATGGAGGTTTTTATACAGATATCAATATAGCGGTCTGGAAAAGAGGTCCAATGCGCAGCTTGACGGAAGGGAGGGAGGTATAAATTTATGACGTCGATATTTGGAATGCGCGTTTCCCCGCGGGAGCTTGAATAGAGGCAATGCAGTGTGATCAATGTCAATTGGTAGAGAGTAAAGCTTCAAGGGTCAATATATAGCTAGATAAGAGAAATGTCACGAGTCAGCCACGAACAAAAGACCATAAAGACGAACGTTAACCTTCTGTGCAAGAGGAGCTCGGACATAAAGGGTGTTTGGTGGAGTGACCGGAGCAAGATATCGATCGAGAAACCGGACATGCACAGCACGCAGGTTTTCGTGACGGGGTTGAGCAATGCTTACCTCAAGCACAGTTCCTTCATTTCTCGTGGAGCAGAGTAGTAGTTGAACCAGAGTCTGAGCGGCCCTGCAGTGGAGCGATATCCATGACGTCGGTCGATCATCACTGCGGCCAGTCCGGGCCTGAAGACCTCGGCACTCGGGGTTTCTATTCCCCGTTTATGCGCTAGCCATTTCTGGCAGATATCTTCCTGCTTACTACAGTGAAGTCAGAAAGAAGACAGACCGAAAGATATCATGCTTGATAGAAAAACTAACTGATACAGAGTCTACATATAATGGACTATATACAAGAAGGCAAGACAAATCACTTTTATGTGGCCGGCAACTCCACCAGATTTGGCCCTGGGATGCTCCGAAACTCGTCTCCTGCTTCCGAGTCGATCTGCCGTGACAGTGATGATGGCTGGTGACGCGGCCGATGAAAGTCACCGGCCATTGGACGTTCAGCAAGCAATCGATCGAACTCCAATCGTAGATCGTAATCACTGATGGCCTCGCCGCCAGCATGCAAGCTGATCGTCCGAAGCATTAGCTTGCCCTCTCGTGCCCAGAACACAAACACCTCATTTTCTCCAGGGAAAGAGAATATAAGCTGGTTGGGTCGGAATGCAGAAGCGGCTATCTTTGTCATAGCCTTCTTCATCTTCGTGGGGAGGAGCGAGCCGCTGGCGGTCGAGTCGCACAGGAACATTTGCTTCATGCCGTTTGCCATCACGAATCGCGATCCTGAAGGCGATTGAGCTGCGTGCACGATCCTGGGGCTCAATGGATCACTGATGAAAGACTCTCCAGAGAGGGAGAATGATGATGGGTATTCTTTTCCGAGGAATGCTGTGAGGACTACTGTCTCGTTGAAGCTGTCGTAGAAGACGCTGGTAAGGTCTTCATCGTCGTTAGACCACTGAGCAGTTAGCGCGTTGTCTCTCTGGCATTAGTGCAATGTTGTCACTTACGGAGGGAAGCTTGAACGACTTCGAGCCACCAGGCTCCAGCTTCCACTGGTGTTCAGTGCAATTCCACACGTCAACATAGACTTGTCGGTCTCCGAGATGTGTCGCGACGATGAAGCGCTTCCCATCAATTGAGAATTGAAGCCGTCTCGAGATGACCCTTTCAGGGCCCTTATCATCAAAATCTGCTTCTACCACGGCATTGGAGGGAAGCCTTGTGGCATGATCTTCAGTAGCATAATAGTCCGGCTTTCCATCTAGCTCAACCTGACGGATACCACTAGCCCCAACCTCATATACTCGGACTTGATCGTTGACGTTGAATGCCACATATCGGTCATCACGAGACATGACCATACTCGTAATGAGCGATTGCTGATTCGGCACCTCAACAGTGAGATAAGTTTCTGGAGTGGCTCCATTCTCTCGAAATATTAAGAGTTCATAGTGCTATCTCCCGTTAGCCCGCATCCAATTATGTGGCCACGACAAAAATTACCTCGGCGGCAGAAGCAATGACAGAACACCGGTTATTTCCAGCTGCAGCGCATTGAACTCCAGTCACGTCGTAACGGTGGCTCCTGGCCTTTCTTCCTTCAATGGAGCTGACCTCGAACCGCATCATCCAGTCACTTGCTGTCTCCCAGAGCAAAAGGCAGTGTCCTGCTGTCGAAAAGCAAAACCTAGGCTGCCGGGGTAATTGATGTCCCTTTGCTGAGTTTCTTCTGAAGAGAGAAGTGGTTCCTGCTAGAGAAAGGGTCACGCTTTTGAGGTCCTTTGATAGAGACCTGATCAGCGGCTTTTCCTGCGGTTGGCCGGTTCTCGGGCGACTTTGTACAGGATTCGAGGTCTCCGACATTGCGGGCGATGAGCTTTTGTTGGACAATTTGAAAAAGGAAAGGCCTTGCGAAATAGGCGAGATTGGGCTTCTCAAGGCTTCGACGGAGTCAACCCGAGACAGCTGGTCTGTCGAATTGGTCGTAGAGCTTGAACGGGATGTTGTATGTCTTGAGGAGGTGTCTGGATATGATTGACGCCCACTGCTTTGCGAGTCTGCATGTCGTAGGGAGCTCGATAATTGCTCAGATGGCTCAATCATGCGCGCATACTGTATCTTGACGCTTCCTGGGCACAAAGGACATGTCGTGCTCATTGTGATGAAACGGGCTTTTTCTTGGAGTTGCTTGAGAAAGGTTAGCCAATGTCACGAACGAAAATATAAATTGTTTTAGAAGACAGCTTGAAGAGGGAATTGTTCCTACTTCGTACGCTTTCCTATCAGAGCTTCTCAGCTGCTCTTCAAGCAGCGTTTCGGGAACGGGATGGACGGCAGGGCAGTTGACTACATACACGACTCCCGTATTGCCTTTTTTAGCTTGCGATGGGTGACTGGATGTTTGAGGAGATGAGCTTTGCAACCATTGGGTTAAATGTTGTTGGTAGTCGTGAGAGAAAGCCTCAAGTTCTCCGTTGCAATCCCACAATTGAACCCTACGGTTGATAAGCCATCTCATCAGCAAGCCGAGAGCTGAGTCCATTGATTCCCTGATAGGAGCCAGCTGGCCCCACGAGTCTCTGATTCGTCTTGTCTGTAAGGGAGCGTTTTCACCGGCAGTTTGACTCAGAACAACTGTAGCGAGTACTTGCAATGATGGCGACTTGAATTCGTCATCATATGCGGCCAAGATTGTTCTTGCTAGTTTCTTTCGGTTGTCCTGTGTTTGATTGAATGACTCGTCGACCTTCAACGCGCCCGCGCTGGTGTAGCCCTGCTCTTGTGAGATCCGACGACGATCAATGTGACAGTGAATCAACGCGGACTCGGCAGCCCAGAGAAGGTCCGACAGAAGGTAGAAAGACGTCAACTGATCATCTTTCTTTCTCATCAGCGCAGTCAAGAGATCAGTGACCAGGGTGTCTGGGGCTCCAGGAAAGGGATACTATGAGAGAGTTAGCTGATCAACGTTGACAGGAAGAAGAAGACTTACAACTCCAGATGAGAAAACCGGGATGTAAGCTTTGCTGGACTTCAGTAGTTTCTGCTGGCCTTGGAACAGATCTTGTGAGCCAATACTGGCAATAGCCTTTGGTAGAAGGTCGTTGATAAGAAAGCTTTCTGACATGGAGAGGTCAGGGTGTTCCCAAGCAGACCGCATTGCCCGCTCCAGTTTGAATTTTGTCTCCGAGTCCATGGCCTCTCCGCGTAGTATCAGAAGCCGAATGCCGATGAGGAGAGTGTGTCCGATGGTCTGTCGATATCTCAGGGATTCGGTGGCCGTTGGCTTCGAGCACGGGAAAAGGTCCGTTTTAACTTTTGTCAAATACATCAAAGTCGAATAAATTATGTTCGATGAGATGAGGTACGGAGCAAAATAAGGATGGCAGTCTTGCGAACTCGCCAGACCCTGAAGATATGTCCGTTGTACATTGAAGAGTGTCTGTATCCATAATACCGCCTGTGTCAGGGATTCCATGCTCAGGGCATGGCCATGGTGTCCAGCAGAGACAGCGAGGCTCGCTGCGTGCCCTCCGACAATTTCATGCAGAATGTTCTCGAGATCCCGCCGGCCCAACTGTTCCCAAACTGCGGCGACGAGTGGATGCGACATGGGGAGCGGTAACGGAGAGGACAGCTCGAGGCGGCAGACAAAGAACAATACGAGCGAAGGTTGCCTCTACACCGAATGCTGCTGGGCCATAAATCAGATCGATAGGACAATAAACTCGTCGTCAGGACAGAAAACGAGAAAAAAGGCGCGCCAGACAGGAAGACGAGGGGAACGCCATCGGTAAGCGCCCGATGAAATGATTGTGCTGCAGAGGGCTGGATAGTGCTTTCAGCTGATGCACGCCTGCGCGTCTTGTCTTACCCGAGTATCTCGCGTCGGCCCTGCCATTGGCACAAAGAGCCTGCCCGACGGTTAACTGCCAGTGAGAAGAAAGACTCGGCGATCGCCATTGCAGCCTCGAGCCGAGCTCCGTTTGTGGAGAGTGACGTGCTGAAATTGCTGGAACTGATGAGGTGGTGCTGATGGTGGAAGTTAGGTGTTTTATCGTTAGCATCTTGCTCTCCATTGCCTGGGTGCCTGAGGTGGCCTTATGCAGATTGCAGGTGTTCCCCTCAGCGACCGACAAACATGACCACCCAAATCCAAAGATTAGACGGAGGCCTGCATAATCTATTGACTCCGTAAAAGTTACATGCTCCTCAGTAGTTGGCTTTTGAATTCAATAGAACCCAACTGGTGACGTGAATCACGTATACTTCTCAATTTCAACACACCAACACACCATCAGATAGAAAAATGCAGTTTTCGGTCTTCAGTCTTCACAAAGTACTCGGCATAACGTCTTTGACGGCAGCCAAAATAGACCATACAAAGAGATCGAGACTTCCACCGTTGGAGGTTGGAGATGCCCAGGACCCTTAATGAAGCCATCCCACCTTCTTTAAGGCGCCCAAGTCTACTAACGCGGGTCCCAATGGGGAAAGTACGGATGCCCCATCGCCCCTTCCATGATCGGCTAGCGCACATACTTTGTTCAACTTAAGATTGGTGGGCCTCATTTTGTGAGATTTCATTGGCAGATCATTTCCCCTTCAGGCCCTCAATAGATGAGTTGAATATGGAGTAGCAACAAGCAACAACAACAGGCGACCAAGAGGAATGCTGCGGCCCCAGCGGAATCTGGCCAAGAGTCCTTGGCATCTTATTCAATTTGTGGCTTTTAGAGGTTGTAGATTCTACTGATTGGCTTGCGTATGCTGATCATTTGTCATGGACTGCCTCAACTGCCGGGATGACGCTTTTATCTGCGCAACGGCAGATCAAACATGTTGCGCTCTTCCGTTCGGCTTCTCAATCTTCTGTGTGACATTTCTCCCCGCGATGGTCCGGATGGCAGTGTTATGGATGAGCTTGACGCGTGTGTTTCGCTGAATCCTGATCTCCAACGTAAAAGCACATCCTGTTATCAACTCATAGATCCAGGCGGATCCCTTAAGCCACATTTGTAACTGAGGGATAGGCAGCTCTTGGCTAGTATCAGAGTTCCATACATCAATGCGCCCTTTTGACGGTTGAGGCCAATGGAAGCCGAGCAGCTCGTTGGAGGAGTTCCCGACTCCACAGCAGGGCTTGTCATCCCTGCGATACAAATTCCCCGGCTCGTATCCTTTCTTTGCTGGTTCCTTCTTTTCCAGTCTTTTTGCTTCTGGACTGCCACTCATGTCGAGCAGACTTCGAGATGGTTTCTCTCTCACTTCTAATTGGGGCAATATCCCTCGTTGCGTCTGGTCTCCTGCCTCCCGCAGCTTGTGAGCCTAGCTATGTCGTCGTTGAACAGCTTCGAGAAGCCCCAAATGGCTGGATCAAAGGACCAGCAGCAAACCCTTCCAAAATGATGAAGTTCCACATTGCGCTTCGCCAGGAGAGAACCGTCGAGTTCGAACACATGGTACTGGATATGTCGACACCCGGACACCAAGATCATGGTCAACATATGAAACGTGACGATGTCAGAGAGATTATGCGCCCTTCCTACCAGACGATGGAGCAGGTTCTGTCCTGGCTCGAGTTAGCAAGTGTGCCAGCGGACTCTATCAAGAGTCAGGGGAACTGGGTTGAAGCCACAATGTCCGTATCGCAGGCGGAGTCGTTGATGCAGACCAAGTTCTACAGATACACCAACCGTGAGACTCATAAGCATGCTGTCAGAGCCCTTAGTTACTCAGTCCCGAGTGAGATCAGCTCATATATCCACATGATCCAGCCCACAACTCACTTCAGTCGACTTTCGGCAAAGGTCATGCGGCCAACCTTCTCGCCAGTTCCTACAACGTTTAATGAGTTAACCGCCAACTGTTCGACGACCATGACGCCTGATTGCATTCGCGAGCTATACGGACTTTATGATACGGAGGCGAAGCCGGATCCTCGCAACCGGCTCGGGATATCGGGATACCTAGACCAGTATGCACGTTATGGCGACCTCGAACGGTTCATGAAACAGTTTGCACCGAACAGAACCGATACCAACTTCACTGTCATTTCCATCAACGGGGGACTCAACCTGCAGGACTCCTTGCTTCCAAGCTCCGAGGCGAGTCTGGATATCCAATACGCGATCTCCTTGGCATACGATGCATTGGCGACATATTACACCACAGCAGGCACCGGACCATTCATACCTGAGGATGGCGGAATAGCAGAGGACGAGTCCACTAATGAGCCATATCTCGAACAGCTTCACTACCTTCTCGACCTTCCAGACGAGGAGCTGCCTGCGGTTCTTACAACCTCATATGGTGAAACAGAGCAGAGCGTTCCCGAGTCATACTCCGAGGCGACCTGCAACCTATTCGCTCAGCTGGGGGCCCGCGGCGTCTCTGTGATCTTCAGCAGTGGTGATGACGGGCCAGGCGGTTCGTGCCTTACAAACGACGGCACCGACAAGACAAGATTCCAGCCCATATTCCCCGCCTCATGCCCTTTTGTGACCTCGGTGGGTGGTACTTGGAACATCAACCCAGAGAGAGCCGTTGACTTCTCTGGAGGCGGTTTCTCAGACCGATTCCCACGCCCATCATACCAAGACGCCAGCGTTAGCGAGTATCTCGACAATCTTGGTGACAAATGGGAAGGTCTTTACAACCCTAGTGGAAGAGCTATTCCCGATGTCGCTGCCCAGGCCAACAACTATCTCATCGTTGACCAGGGCCTGATCTTCAATACCGGGGGTACCAGGTATGTAACTCCAAAGTCACCCTTAGGCTTTCTCGGGCTGCGCTAACATAAGATTCTAGCGCCTCTGCGCCCGTCTTCGCGGCCATAGTGTCTCGTTTGAACGCCGCGAGGCTCAAGGATGGCAAGCCTAGATTAGGCTTCCTCAACCCATGGCTTTATTCCCTTAACCAAACGGGCTTCACCGATATCATGGACGGACGCTCTGTTGGTTGTCTAGGCGGTGTTGGGGTTGATGAACCTTCTGCTGGATGGGACGCAACACCAGGCTGGGATGCTGTGACGGGCCTGGGTACCCCTTTCTATACCACTCTAGTAAAACTGGCTAGGGATCTGTGATTTTACTGCGGTCCTTTGATTGTCTTTCTCTCGGTAGCAATTGTCTATAATGTCACGTTTTATTGGTAGTATAAGCTGCGTGTGATTTGACTGTACTTACTGTTATCTCGGGGAACTTCGGTAATTGCAAACTCCGTAGTGTCCAGGTACTTTAATCTGATTTCTTTGTTCTTGTGTTGTTCTTTGTTCAAACCCCTGCACGTGCGGCCCGTCTCATCAGACTCGTCCAATACCGACGTCCCAACTTCGCTTCTCAGTCTCCCAAAGCAATCATGAACAACTTCCACAGAACCCCGCATAGCCACCAGAAAATGGCAGAATCGTCTCACTCAGATCCCGATACGAAAATAAATATCCCCGTCAAACTGTTGACAACGCGTCAAGTTTGAGGCGCAAGAACCAGACCCACCGTCAGCCCAACAAACGGAGGCACCAACGCGGCGCAGATCAGTCTAGAGCCAGACTAGGCTGCACAGGTTGCGACTTGCGAGGACTAAAGTTCAAAGAGGTCTCGGGAATTGAACAACTCGCGTGGTACAAAAGCGACCGTTGCGACCGTTGGCAAAGGCGTCCTTTTTTGGACGCCACCTCTTGGGCGACTGTTATACTGATTCTCTCCTAGCAATAAGCAACTTGAAGCATGTCAACATGCGCCCTTGGCAGTCTTAACAGTGCTCAGCTTTTATCGCCAAGCGGCCCGTTTTCGCCCCCATGATCACTTGGCCTTCTGCTAGCCAATTGGGACCATTTCCACTGTGACCTGATAGGGCTCCCATACGAGAGAGTTACGTCTCTAGCGGCTCGAACCGTCAATCTTGTCTGGATGCGTACAATTACGTACCTCTGTAGCAAGTTTCCCGACGCGCCCTCCAACAAACAGTACCGTCTTGCATGACGAAGTAATGCCGGTGGCAGATGCAGGGTCCAACTTTGTGCTTTATTCCGTGATAATACTCCGGTCGGAAATTGCCAGGACCCCAGTGACAGTCGACCAAACGCTCAGCCCAGTGGCAGTGCGGCTCTACGGACCCTGGTGAATTAATTGTCGTTTAGCCGTCACAGGTTGGGGGACCTGCTCTTGCCGATCGATCCAGGCTGGGCGGGGCGAGATTCACCAGCGCGCCTATGATGTCTCATCCTGTTTGCCTTCCCTTTTCATGATCCCTTGGTTTCCAGGGTTCTGAGAGGCTTGTCCATCGGCCCATCACGTTACGATAGGCTAGGGAAGCGAAACCTCTGCCCCCATCGACTTTAAATTTAACAACTTGCCGGACCCATGGCGGCTGTCAAGTTTAACGTCACCGTTTTTTGTCCTCCATCTTCGTAGGACTGCCGATTCAACCTTCCATCAATGACCGTTCTTGCTACGTGAAGCATTCTTATCTCTTGCGATGGCCCCTGGCAGGGCAGCCTTTCCGCGGCCTCTTCGTCTAGTTTGCCAGGCTCTGCTAATTGGCGCGCTCATCTTGATCATATGTCAAACAGCATACGTACTTCACACGCGGTCGGAGTTCAGTTGGGAAAAGCCTACACATTCTGCGCCTAACGGCCGACCGCCCAAACTATCTCACTCTGGCCCGTCTACAAAATGGGATGAGTCGCAGTCGCCTTCGGATTGCCAGTCTTTCCCGGCCGACGCGTTTACGGAAGATGGTATCCAGGTCACTTTAAAGATTGGAGGCGCCGAATCTCGGGAGCTCCTTCGCTCGCACACGGATGGTGTTACGCCATGTATACCGAATCTTTTGGTTGTCTCCGACATGGGGCAGAAGCTTGGTCCTTTCCAATCTCACGACGTGCTAGCCGATGTCATTCATGTCCTCTCCGATGAGGATAAACTGGCATATCAGCGTCAACGGGAATATCACTATTACTGGGACAAGGAGCTGCAGCCCACCAAGGCAGGATGGCAACTGGATCGATACAAGTTCCTAGCCATGATCGAGTACGCGTATGCGCAGAACCCGAATGCGAAGTGGTATGTCTTCTTCGAGACGGATACTCTCGTTCTTTGGGACAATCTCGTGCAGCTCCTGGGTCGCTACAAATACGTCGATCCTGTGTACATCGGATCTCCAACACCAGGTAGACCACTTGGAACATGGTGGGAACCTGAACCTACATTTTTCGTCTACGGCGGATCCGGCATCGTCCTCTCCGTTACTGCTATGGAAAACATATTGCGGGAGGATAAAGAAGGCAGCGCCAAAGCGGAGTCAGATCAGCAATCGCAGCTTCTGATTACCAAATATCAAGATATGGTCCGTGAAGACTGCTGCGGGGACTCAGTTCTCGGATGGGTCGCAGCTCAGCGCGAAGTCGACATCCAAGGGCAATGGCCCATGTTCAACCCAACTCCTCTACATCACACACCACTCGGAAAGACATACTGGTGCCAGCCAGCTATCAGCTTCCACAAAAGTGATCCCATCGACGTCGTGGAGATTTGGAACTGGCAACAAAAGCGACTAGCCAAGGGCAACAACTCACACCGTCCAGTCCTATACTCCGATCTTATCGACTTTTTCGATTTCGCCTCCGTGCCCATGCGCAAGGACTGGAATAACATCGACATGGACGCCTTCGACGCGCCCGATGATGAAGCCCACGAATCGTTCGACGCCTGCAAGGAAGCTTGTCACGAGCACAAAGACTGCTACCAATTCACCCACTTCAAGGATAAATGCCGCATGTCGAGGATCATCAGACTGGGAACTCCTGTACCACCCGAGGAGGAGTCTGATGATTCGGCAGAGCATCACTCGCTGGCGGGCTGGGATGTCGAGAAGATCAAAAAGTTCACGAAGGATCATGCCTGTGAGGAGGTGGAGTGGCCGGAACCGAGTACAGAGCGGATATACTAGCCCTTGCTCCCCATTTACTATTCGATGTAACGATCTTTGATGATATTTTGATACCATTTATTAATAAGAATGAATAGAGCACCGGTCTGCTTTCCCGCTATACTACTTGTCGGTTGCCGTCTCGAGCCTGCCGTAATGTTCCTTTCTGCGTGATCATGGGTTAGTTTTGCATGCTACCAGCAGAATCCATATACTATTTATCAGTAATTGTAAACAAAATGGGTCCCAGGGCTAATTCCGTTATGAGAAGCAGCGGGAGTATAGGTGGAAAAGCTGCCGCTGACGAATTTCACGTGATCTCACCGCCAAGCATGCGGCGAAGCTGTTGGAAGGTCCCAGGCCGGAAGCTCCAGCAACAACGTCAACCACCCAAGCTCACAACCCATCAACATCCTCCTTTTCCACCTCTACTTTCAGTCTCTACATCTCCGGCTCAGCTCTGCTCCATTACTCATACTGCTCATACATTCAACTACACCACCATGGCCAGCGAACTCAAATCACTGGTCTCGGACCTGACCAACGCCGTAAACCGCAAGCAATTCGACAACGCAAACAGCCTCCTCAGCCGCGCAAAGCGCACCCTCCTCCTCCAAAACGCCCTCATCCCGACCCCCTCAACATCCCCCGAACTCGTCGTCCTCGCCCGCGAAACCCTCGAGCTCGGCGCCCTCGCCGCCATCCGCCAAACGGACGCCCACACCTTCACACGCTACTACCAGCAGCTACAGCCGTTCTACGATCTGGAGCGAGACGCCAGCAGTGCGAAGAAGGTCGACTCGAAGTCTAGCCAGCGGAGCAAGATTACGGGACTTTACCTTCTGCTCCTGTTGAGCTCCGGTGATGGCACGAGCTTCCATACTGTGTTGGAGGGATTGGTTGAGGAGGCGAGTCTGAAGGAGAAGTCTGTTGAGGATGATCCGTTTATCAAGTATCCGGTTGATTTGGAGAGGAATTTGATGGAGGGGAGCTATGATAAGGTTTGGCGGGAGACGAACTCGGAGAGGGTTCCATCGGAGGACTTTGCGCTGTTCTCGAATGTATGTCTTTCTTTTTTCCCCATACCGTCCTTTACTATGACGGTAAGCTAATTGTCTATTGTTAGGTTCTCGTCGGCACCATCCGCAGCGAAATCGCAGACTGCTCTGAGAAGGCCTACCCATCCCTCCCGATCTCCAACGCCAAGAATCTCCTCTTCCTTGAGTCTGAAGGTGCTGTGATGGAGTTCGCCCAGCAGCGTGGCTGGACTCTCCGTGACGGACGGATATACTTCCCTGTTGAGCCGGAGGCGGCGACGCGCTCGGAGAAGGATATCCTCGTGGCGAGCGGCACAATCATCGAGAATGCTATTGGGTACGCGCGGGAACTGGAGACAATCGTTTAGATCTTATGATAATCTATTTTCTTTCGTCTACGGGAGTGTACACTGCATTATGGAATAAGCGTTGACAATTCACGTATCTGATTGACTCTATTCTTGCTCCGACGTACGAAAACTATACACTCACCCGCCAAACACAAACCCTCTTATCGTAAAAACTGCTCGATACAATTCGCATCTCTGATCCTTCACCTTCACCCGTCCAAACATCAGACGCATAATTCATACTCGCATGCTCCGTGAACTCCGCCAACACATCAATTCCAACCTCCTCTTCACTCCCTCCAATAAACACCCTAACAACCCTCGTCCCACCATGCATACAACTCGCCAGAACGAGGAACGACCACATTCCATCCTCTCCTTCGTTTGCGTTGAGAAACTGCGACCTCCACACACCACCACCTAATCCAAGTTCTCCCAGTACTTTTCCCCGTCCCGCAGCGTGATAAACACGGAGTGACTCATCGTAACTCCCCGTTAATAACAACGGTGAACCAGAAGATAGCGGATGAGATAGCGGAATCGGTAGGGGAAGGATGGACGTTACGCCGGCTGTATGATGGAGCGCTTTATCGTCTGTTGAGAGGATTGGTGCGATTTCGTGCTCTGCGTCTTCATTCTCATCGTTCCCTTCGCCTTCTATTTGAGACTTCGGCTGGGTGCGGCTGACATCCGGGAACCGCCTCGTGGTCAACGACCCATAGTCATTCCCTGTGAAGAGGTACGGCGTTGCCAGTGACCCTTCTGCAGAACCCCCTTCTGTAGTCGATGTATCGAGTAATGTGGTATAGGACGCAGTAGCCACGAACCAGATTTCGATGGGTTGTTTGGCTTCGTATGTGCCTAGTTCTGTGACCTTCTCAGTCTCGTTCCCTTCTCCGTTTGTGGCAGGATTTGTCTCGTTGATGCTGAAGACTTTTGTAAAGCCATCGCTGAATGTTACTGCGAAGCCTGAACTGTTCCCTGGGTGAGTGGATACTGGGAGCCAGTTCTCTGGGAGCCAGGTTAAATAAAGAGATGGGATTGAGGGATCTTCGTGCACGGAGGTTGTCCAGAGACAGGTAAATCCTGACTCTGGTGAAACGGTGAATAGTGAGACAGAGGCGTCGCTCGTTGCAATGGCGAAGATATTTGATGGGGATTTAGCATTGCTGGTTCCAACTCTATCTTTGAATTGCAAATCAAAGACAGCTGCTTCGATTGAGTAGCGGGATACTTGTGTCCTGGATTCTTGTCAGTATCAACCAATTTCAAGCCTTTGGGAACTGGGGAGTGAGTAATATATACAATTCATCCTTCACCTCATCAATCTCCCAAAGCTGCAACGAGCCCGTCTTTTTCTGAGAAATGACTTGCTCTTCTCCATTTTCGTCTGTGGATTTCGTCTCGGAGAGGAGATATGTACCCGCTACGAAATGGTTCGGTGAGGCGGGACAGAATTGCAGGCAGCTGGGTGGTTGGTCGAGGTAGATTGTTGTGGTTGAGGATGGTGTTTGAGGTGCCATCTTTTCTTTGCTGCCTTGTCTTTCCAACGATATAGCAAGAGCGTCTATATGTGAAACGCGAAATTATGGTTCTTCAAGGCAAGATTTGGGTCGAGGCCGGATGGTATAGTGGGCTGCAGAAATATAAAGCGAATAGGTCCGAGATTTACGTGCGGGGGTCTTGGCGGAAAGATCTATAAGAGGTGCAATAACAACGTAAATGGTAGTTCTTGAAGAAAATCATATGTAATCATAAGGATCGTCTTGAAGGACCAGTATGCTCTTGACTCTGTCCCTACATTTACGAGAACCCATGCCAAGCCTTCGCCAAAAACTCATCCAAATCCTCCTTTATCTCCTGCGGTTGTTCCAAAGCCGCGAAATGGCCGCCCTATAAACATAAGCCTCAGCATCGCTGTAGTAACCGGGAAGTTCAAGATTATACTGACCTCTGTATGCTGCTTGAAGTAGACCAAATTCCCTGTCTTCTCAATCCAGGACTTCGGGACCGGCATGATCTCCTTCGGGAACCACGAGAATCCCATAGGCTTGTGTAGGTAGAGCTCCTTCGTGATGGACGGTATCGGATGACGAGGGATAGGGTTACCCTACAAGCACACATCTTTCAGCACTGATTCTACAATCAATGAAGTCAAGATAAGAGGGAGCTCGTACCTCTCGATAAGGATATATCGCCCTCGGGAAGGACTCAGTAAACCAATAGAGCGTAATGAGGTCAAGAACGGTTGACTTCGGCAGGGGTGCATCTGGCCATTGAAGAAGTTTCTCTCCAACCCTACGATACCTTGATAAGGATCGACTTCTTCGGTGATATAATGGAGCTGCTTACCAAGCCAGTAATGCCAGTGGGCTAGACGATAGGGCGTGCCCGATTGTAGCTGGCCTGCTGCCATGCTCATCGGCGTACGCCTTGCCCGAGTACAAAAAGGTATCCCAGCGCTCTAAAGCGCAGTTCTCCAAATCGTTTGTGCTGGCATCATCGACGCCTTCTGGACGCTCCCTTAGATTGCACATATTTACTTCGGGATTGATGAGCTTGACCAAGTGGAATCAGAATGCAGAGACTTACAATGGACGGCTGTTCAAGTCAGAATTCGTTATCTTTGAGTGAAAATGTAGAACGGCGGCTCACCTTTACAGCTCTCGTATTTTACGCCCAAAAGTCTTGCAATCGTGCTTCCGATATCACCTCCTTGAGATACGTACCCGCTACCAAAGCCAAGATCCCTCATTAGCTGGTCAATGATACGAGCAGAGTCGGCGACGGTGAAGTCTTTATCAAGTGGTGGCCCCGAAGAGAAAGCGTAACCTGGCAGCGATGGTACGATCAAGTGGTAAGGCAGAGTACTAGGGCTATACTGGCTTTTGAAAAACTGGAGAATCGGCAGAAACTCGAAGTAGCTTCCTATGTGGGATGAGTGTATGTCAGACGCTCGATTGACTAGATTGATCTTACCTGGCCATCCGTGAAGGAGGACTATAGGAATGGCATCTGGCTTCTCAGAGAACAGAGCTGCAAAGTGGATAGTCAAGCCTTCAATCTCGGTTGTATACTGGGGGAAGCTGTTGACGTGCTCCTCGGTTGCTCGCCTGCATGGATTAGTGTCTGGTAAATAATAAAAGGTGTTGAGCATACCAGTCATATCTGTTCAACCACTCTTCTTTCATGGTAGTCATCCACTCATGGGTAACACCATAACGGCCATCTTCTAGCAAGTTCTCATAAGTCTGAGGAGCGATCTTGGAGAGCTTGACTAAAGTCTTGAAGTCGGAGAGTTGCTCGTCCGAAATCGCGACGCGGAAAGTGGATGGCTTGATCGACGCGGTCGAAGGGAGCTTAGTAAATGGACCAGCCATGTTGGATACTTGACGATTCAGATTCATTCTGCAGATTGTTGTTGATTGTTGTGTGCAACTCTACAAGATGTCGACGATGTTATATAGATGCGGCAAGGTCCGTGCGGGGTATGTTAACCTGGGGAAGGATCAGAACCTGGGGCCAGAACTAGTTGATAGCTCCCTGTCTGCCCGTTGGATGCGTCTGCCTGACAGGATCAACGAGAATACTGAAGAGTGAGTCACTGTATTATTAATGCGAGACGAGGTTGTACGGTCCAGACTCATCCACACTTCCTCGCTAATGACGTCTTTTGGTGAGATGATCTTCTGCAACTGAAGTCTTGAATTATCCGGGGTGAAACAATCACGACCATTTGGCATATTTGCACTACTCTTGGCTATGTACAATAGATTGCTGATCTAGAAGGATCGTCATCTTCAATTGATTTTGAAGTCCTGGCGGGCGTTTTCATTGGTACAGGCGTATGCTCACCTCGCAGTGTTCAAGCAAATGATGTCAAAGACAAACCAGTCAAACCAGACAAACAAACATCCTTCAATATATCTGCGGGGTAATAGATCTAGATCAGCCCAGAGAATGTTGATTGGAACGATTGACTGGGCTTGTAGGTATGGCTTGTGACGTCTTGCCTTGGTACAGGTAATGTTGAGAGAACCTCGGCTTACACGGAACATAGAATCACAGTAAAGATCCGTTCAATCTCATCGGCTCCAGCATTGCGCAACGGTAGAATAACTTCGCACATTCGTAGCAGTTGCAAAGAGCGAATTGTTTGGGTTAGCAGGCTACCTATCTAGATCCCCCCAATGACCAGAAGGATTGTGGGGCCGTCTGGCCGTCTTTTGTTTGTCCTTCCATTTACCCCAATGCTTTCAACTATCAACATTCAATCTCGTAGCGACAATTTTCTTCTTGCCCTTACCTACTGAGCTAAGGGATAAATATAAAGACGGCAGGCTGATGATCTTTCATTGCTTGCGCACCACATCAGCTTTCATCGCGAAGTCTGATAACTATCAATATTGCAACACCCAACACATCTGGCGCCCAAGCCCTGAGATATTGAGAAGAAGAGACTGACCAATACGAGCTTACATATCCTATCGCATACAGCGTGGGTAGGTAACAATGCCTCGGCCTCGAGGCCCCAGCCCAGAGGAGATATTCTCCGACGACTCTAGTTTCTATGGTACGAGAACCAGTCAGGTCAAAGTCCCACTGCATAATAGCTCACCATATAGCAGGCTCAGACCAGGAACTAGAGCAAGAGGCAGCTGAATACGATCCACGGTTTTACTGGTCCTTCGTGCACCCAAAGCTTCTCTCGACGATTCAAGCTAGGAACCAGGAACAGGAGAGGGAGAAACAGGCTGAGCTTGAGAGAAGCAAAAGGAAGAACAAAATCAAGGAAAAGAAGGACAAGATGTCGCCTACGCCCATGGACATTGACAACAATGCCGATGATATGAAGATGGACCTGGATACGCACGACGACACAGAAGGAACGCCCGGCTCTCTGCCGCGCAATAAAGCGGGCTCCAACGAGACAAGCACAGCCTTCTTACACCGTCTCCCACCCTCGACGACGCAAGCTTCCAGCATCGGGCCGTGGATCTACATACACACTGAGAGTCTCAAGCGTTTAAACGAAGACGTCGCAACATTCACCAAAAGAGGGTGGGAAGCACTCCATGCCTTCGACGAAAAGGAAGCGAGTCTACGCTATGAGAACGATCGAAAAGGCGGGAGTTCCATTGCCCTAGCACGCAAAGTCAAACCGCTTGAGCGAGAGCTAGAGAGCCACATCTTCGCGCTTGCGAGAGAAACGGGATGTGTAACGGGAAAGTGGATGATGTTTATTACTCCCGACAGGATTGATCACTACTGGGGTGCTGTGGCCGAAGCGACAATAGCCGGTCATTTGGGGATTGGCGCGAAAGTTGCAACTGATGCAGGCGAGGGGGACAGAGCGAGGCTCATTGCGATCTATACGAGGGACTACGACGACAAGGATGATGTGAAGAGGGTGTTGAGGAAGTTGGCTGAGATGAATTTGGTTAAGAGGGGGGAGAGGCCGATTTACTATAAGCGGGATGCGTTGACATATCTGGAAATCATGTCGAAGAATAAGTATGGGATCAAGGCGACGGCGTTCTCAAGCGCGGATGTTCTTGGTGGGAAGATTTAGATGCCTGGGAAGACTTGGAATCTTGCATTAATGTGTCTATGATATCATGAGTGATGATCTTGGCCACCGTGTGTATATAGGTTGCGGTTATCTTCTGCCTGTCACGGATCATGAAGCAGTGTTGGCCTTTCGGCATTAGAAGCTCCAGGGCCTGAAGCTTAAGAAAGAGTCGTCCAAGCGTCGTAGGCCCTTGGTCCTATTGCCACTCTACAGGCTGCGATCCTGCGCCAGCTCGGTAGAGGGGGTTCATTATGAGGAGGATCTCGATGTGCCCCTAATGATGGCTTTTTGGTTTGAATACGAGTACCAACCCAGTATCTTAGGCAGCCTCATCCTCCTTCTTCTCCATCACTTTCTCGCAAGCCTCACGAATCTCTGCCACGCCATTTGTCCCCTCCCATTTCGCGAGCAACCCACGCACCTCTTCCCAATCCCTCTCCGCCTCGTCCCTGTTTCCCTCTTTGATAAGCTCCTCTAATCTGCCCGACGCACCAAGCACCCACTTGACAGTATCCTTCTTGGCCTTATTCGCTTTGTCCTCCTCACTCCCACCCATTCTCCCCCTTATCTCCTCCCCCTCCTTAATCAACCCCGCCGCTGTCTCCGCCACAAACGCAATAGCTGGCCCCAGCGTTTTGGTCATAGTCAACGGCGTCCCCTTCTCATCCATACTCGCCCTCATTTTTCCTATCGTCTCCACAGCCCTGATAAGCTTAGAATAGTTATCGTAAACAAGAGCTTTGCGCTCCCCATCCAACGTCCGCACATCACCAACAAGCGTATTCTCCGCCTTCAATATCGTAGCAAGACTCGACGTAGATAGAAGATTATTCACATAGCGCTGCGGGTCAAAATCCGGGTTATCAAGTTCGGACCCGCCGACTACGACGCTGGGGTTCGAGATGTCGCCGGCATCTGTGTGTCTCGGGACGCTGCGTGAGCGCGCGTTTTGGAGAGCGGCTGCGTCGGAGGGTTTAAGGTTGTAGTAGTCTCGGAGTGCGGCGCGGTTTCGTCGGGGGTGGAGGGAGGGGGAGACGGCGCGGGCGGTTGAAGGTGTTGAGGCTGCGCTGAGCGTGCCGGAGATGGAGGTGTTGACGTCGAGGGATGGGCGGCGTGAGGAGGCGGGCGTTGGGGAGTGGGCGCGGGATGAGGCTATTGATGGACGGGGAGAGGATAGTGTGGACATTTTGGTAGAAATTTCGAGATTATAAATCAGTAGTATGGGTGAGGTTGAGACATGGAAGATGGTTGAAGATGACAGCTCCGCGGCGGACGGAGGTTTGGTGGTTCCCCGGATTTGCTGTTCCTGACGAGCTCCACCCTTCCTTCACTTTTCCTTCCTGCAACTTCCCTACTTCAAATAACACACAGCTACGGAGTAGGTTCGTTCAGATACTTCAGCTGCTTTACGAACAAATGTCAACTCTCCAAGACCAATTAGCAGCCCAGCTCCAATCCAAGTTCCTCACCGCCTCCCAAGCCTGGCTATTCACCTTCCTCGCGACCCAAAACCAACGCAACATCCCAATCGCCGCTCTAACTAAAACCGCTCTCTTCCGGCTTTTAAACACCGATTTCCGCGAATCTCTCTCGCCTCAATCCACTTCACTTCTCCCAGTTGACATCTACGACCCTAATGTCCAAGAGCGTCGTCTCCCCGGCACCATCCCAGTACAAGTCCTCGACATCGAAGACATTGGCACAAGCATATGGAGTCAAGTCGAGGCCATTGAACGCGTTGAGCGCGGTGAGACCGTACGAGGCCGAGAGATCATAAGGACAGTGAACGTCGGAGACGAAGAGCCCAACAACGAGACCAATAGCAGGACGACAGCCAACGCCAACGCCAATGCCGGCGCGAGTGCGAACGAGAGCTCAGGCCCTCATCGGCTGATTCTTCAGGATGCAAAGGGCACTAGAGCTGTTGGGATCGAGATAAGTCATGTGAACGGGATAGCCATCAACAGCCTGCCAATTGGCGCGAAACTGCTACTGCGTAATGCAACTGTGGCTCGTGGAATGATTTTGTTGACGCCGGAGAGTATTGAGGTTCTCGGGGGTAAGATCGAGGCTATGAATCAGGCTTGGAAGGACGGGAGGAAGGAAAGGCTCATGCGGAGGCTCAATGGAGCTGAAATTGGCGGGTCGTGAGTCTGATGTTGAATATGCATCCGTTCCGCCCAGGATCCTGCTTCACAGCCAATGCAATGGCTCAGCGAACAGAGGGAAGCTCGGGCACCCCAGCTGACCTCACGCGCTTTTTTCCTGCAGGCCCAGCTTCCCTGAAGTCCGCGTGGAAGACTGCCGAGGCCTCCGTTCTTAGACTCTTTGGGTAGTACAAACGCATTTTTGGTGCTAAGATCTTAAAAAGGGCCGCCTTTGCCCTTCTGTATGCGAGCCCTTGAGTGAGCCTGTGCTATCATCCACCCTTCACTATGCCCAAACAAGACAGTCTTGACCTTCTTCCTCTCGGCTGGGAAGATGACCCGGAAGAGGAGCGCTTCAAGATCTCAACCCTTGATTACTTGACAGTCCCTGCCTACTTCAGCTATGCTCTCTTCTTTCAGCTTGGTGGTATTGAGAAGGGTCGAGTTATTGAGGTAAAGGCAGGACTTGAGCGCACCCTGAGCCAAACTCGACATCTCTGCGGTACTATTGAGCAAGATCCAACTGGTGATCATTGCTTTGTGAAGAAGAGAGACAGCACTGTGCGCTTTGTTGTTCAGTCGCTGGACACGCCGGAAGAAAGCGAAGTGTATCCGTCCTTCGACGACATTGCACAGCACAATTTTTGCGGCTCAGTCCTCGGTAATCTTGACGACTGGACTATAGCTCCAATGACAACCGGCATAAAACTCGAGGCCCACCCGGACTCCGGACCTGCGGCGGCGGCGTTCAAGGCGAACTTTATTCAGGGAGGACTGGTCTTCATCATACATCAGCACCACTATGCAAACGATGCGAACGGGTGGGCAGGATTTGCCCATCAGCTTGCTGAAAACTGCTACGCAACCGTGAACCACACGCAATTCCCAGCTTGGGACCCTCTATGCCTGGATTTATCCTGCTTCATCAGACCAGATATCCCTGAAGAGTCCCGGATTGACGGTCTTCCGGCGATGGATTTCCAGCCCAACAATGTCCCTATTGAAATGCTTCTCTTCCACTTGCCGAAGAGCAAAGCGGCAGCCCTCAAGGAGCTAGCAACACCGCCAAACGGCTCCCAGATCTCTACATACGATGCCTTTTCCGCATTTTTATGGCGCACAGTGACTCGTCTCCGCGCCCCGATATCCACATTAGATCTATCACGCACCCTACCCTGGAGCGGAGGAATCGACATGCGGCGAAGAATACACACACACTCAATCCACCCGCGAACCCAACAGAATGTCTTGATCGTTGCATCCTCAGGAACAGCCCCTGGCCCCATAAACCCCCCAACAATAGCAGAGGTCGTCTCACTCTGGCCCCTCTCAAAACTTGCCTCCTACATCCGCCAGATAACAAATAGCGCCACGCAAGAAAGCTTGGATTCCCTCCTGGATTCTCTAGCACCCGTCCGCGACAAACCGTCCCTCTGGGCTAGGATGCCTCGACACGAGCCCAGCCTCCTAAATATAATACAAACAGACCATCGCAGTGCGGCTATCTCATCCGCAAACTTTGGCTTCGCGAGACATCCCGTGTATCGGGTTTTGACGGACCAGCTGATGCAGGGTATCGTCGTGATATATCCGCCAAGGGACCCCGATCCATTCTCTGACGAGGGGCCCGAGTTCTCGATTGTTTATGAAGTTGCTTTGAAGGAGGGGCTTATTGAGGATGAGGAGTGGAGGGGGTACTTTGAGTATCGGGGGGTGGATGCTGTTGATAAGGGAAGTCATTAGGACGCATGAGTGCGTATGAAGGAGCATCTATATTGAATTGGGAGCAAATTTGATCATTGAATGTTTTCATAATTGCCAAGCGCGGTCACACCAAATGGCAAACCGACTATTTCTATAGTTCCAATTCCTGCTGCAAATTCTATACATGCTAATTCGTCGACGAAACAACATGGCCCAACTCCGTCCACTCACCCTGCATCCAGGGCGCAACCATAATGGACCTCAGCGCATCTGTAGCCTTCCCCGTCTGCGCAAATGCATTAGACAAGTCCGTCGCATCGAGCGTCCCCCTAGGCGGAATACTCCTAAGCGCGGTCTTAACGCCCATTTCAGCGGGGTACGGCTCCTGCGCGGCAGATGACAACTCCATCCAGCCCTGCGGGTCATAGGGGGCCCTCATAACGGCCGCAGCGGCTTCGCCAATCCGTCTAGTCTCCTCGAGGACACCTACCTTATCTTCGACGCAGAGGGATATAGCGCTTGAGAGCTTGACGAGGCGGGCCTTGTCTTGGAGGCTGATGTCGTCTCTTGTGATCATGTTTTTGAGATCGGATTCCACGGCGTCAATGACGTCCTTGTCGTTGTCTAGGAGGGCGATTGCGCCGAGGAGCGTTACGGCGCCGACGTGGTCGGGGTAACTCTCGACGCACTCGAAGAGTTGTTGGCGCGCGACGGTGCGTTCTTCCTCGCCGCCTTTGGCCCAGAGGACTTGCGCGAGAAGGCAGACGACGTCGGGGGAGTTGTCTGCTTCCTGCAGGGCGTCGCGGAACATGTCGATTGCGGAGTCCATGGAGCGGAGGTAGTAGTGCGCGAGACCGGCTGTTAGGTGTGCGGACAGGCGCAAGTTTTTGTACATTTCTGGCTCGAATTTGGCCGAGTCTTCCTCGCCTGAAAGCATGAGGGCCGTTTCGGCCTTTTCGGCGGCTTCTTCATATTCTTGGCGCGCGAGGAGGACACGGGCTATATCGGCGTTTGCTTGTGCGAATTTTGAAAGTGATGATGCCGATTCAGAAACCTCGTACTCGGCTTCCACGTGAGAACTGAGGTTCCGTAGACTAGATTCGGCATCGGAGAACTCGCCGATTCGTTCGGCAAGGAGAGAGAAGAGATGCACAAAGGGTAGATCGGACGGGTCTTGACTGGTTAGCTGATACAGCGTGAAGAATGGCTGGATGAGCTGTGAGACCTCGTTAGACACTGAGGGATCAGCAACAAGATGATCAAATAATGTTGTGGTGTATTGCTGTTTAGGCAGCTTTGACGATGATCGAGATATGTCGAAAGCATGCTCAAACAATCCTCTAGCTTCTCGCGGATCGCCGAATAAAAGTGCCAGGAAACCCTGGCCGACCCATGCTTGAGAATAATCGGGGTCGGTTGACTGTGCGCGAGTGAACGCTTCGTTGGATAATTGTATATCGTTGTGTATCAGATACAGCGTTGCCAGATTGGTCCAAACTTGTGCGCTTCGGTCATTAAGGTGTAAGCTTCTGACAAATGCGTGCTGTGCAACTCTTGGGCTCATGCTTGTGGTCACAACTCCTAGAGAGTTCCAGAACTCAGAATTGCCGGCCTCAAGCTCGATAGCCCGCTTGAAGCACCGCATTGCTGCCTTTAGAAACTTTCGAGACTGCTTCTTCTTCTCTCCACTCAACCTCATGCATCTAAAGGATCGGTATTCTGCCCATCCAAGATTATACCAGGACACTGCCTGGGCATGAGGGTCTTGTAATGAAACATGTATAGCACGTTTGTATGCCAGGATAGAGGCATACATGCACTCATTTGCGAGAGTGGAAGCATCTTTGTCTCCCTCGAGTGCGGCCAAGTAACTCTCCCCAACGTCATCAATCTCAGTAAGGCTATCGAGAGCGGAGGGCTCGAGTTGAGTGCCGAGCAGGCCCCAAACTTCTTTGGTGGGAAGCTTGGCTGCTTTCGATTTGATGTAGGAGAATATTGTGCAAGCGTCACCTACGCCTTTCCAAAGATTGAAAATGTCTACCCGCTCGATAGCCAGTGATTTTGCCACCATAATAGCCCTTCTGGCGTGCTCGGCAGAATCATTGAAAAGCCCTGACTCCAGGCACTTCCACGAATTATCCGTAAGAGTTTGAAGTAATGCTATCGTAACGCCGAGCTCGTTAGGACGGAACTTCAGTACATCTTCGTACCTCTGAATAGCGTCATCATATTCGCCAAGCTCGCGTTTAACATTAGCAAGCATGTACCGTGCAAACCATATCTGTTCTTTTTCCTCTTTTGATAGCGAGGATTCTAGTTCCTGAGCGTGATCAAATGCTTTCGTGGCCGCGATGTATCTTCCTGAGTTATGATAGCTTTCACCCAGACCGACCCACGAATGGTAGTCACCGGGTGAGATTCGTAGTGCCGCTTGGAATGAAACAATGCTCTTCGGATATTGCTGCTTGTTAATCTGGACTGTCCCAAGGGCTGCGTATGGCCAGCTATATCCTTTTCTTTTCGATCCAGGTGCAGGCTTGGCCTTCCCCGAATCAACCACCCGTTGGGAAACAGCCTCGACAAGATCCCATTCTTTCTGGTCCGCAAAAGCCCGTGCTAGCCGCTCCGCAGCTACTACCTCGGAGGCGGATAATTCGAAGGCCTTGTGGAAGCACTTTCGCGCGCGCGTCTTATCTTTCTTGTAGTCTGCATAGTAGAGACCTAAGCTGGTATAGGCTGGCGCATAGTTGAGATTTGCTTGGACCGAAGCAAGGAAGCTGGCGTAAGCACCAGTCCGGTCTTTACGTGCGGATGATGAGGGGTCGATTGCCCATTGACAATATCCGATGCGGTATAGAATTTCTCCCTTGAACTCTCGGTTCTCGGATTGCGAGTCTTGTAGACCCTGGAGGACCTCTTGAAGCCCCGAGAGGCCCGATGAGAGATCTCCGTTGAGCGCTTTGCACCAAGACAATTCGCCACGTACTCTGGTATTCGGAGTGTCCCGTTGCAAAGCACGCTCCAGGAAATTGACTGCTTCAGGATAATCCTCGTCAACCTTAAGGATGAGACCAATGCCGAGAAGACAGCTGGTCGACGTCGGATGCCTTCCTAGAATGTCATAGAAAATGCCCCGAGCTTCAGGGTGATTCCGCGGGGATTGGTGGTAAATCAACGATGTCGCGAGAGCTATGTTGAGAGAGTCGGCGGTATTTTGAAGGCTCATGCCTGTCTTTGTGGCGACGTCGTGCAAGTTTTGAAGTCCCTTGCGGCATACATCAACAACACTCTCATATTCCTCGAGGAATAGATATAGTTCGCCCATGATCCTATGAGAAATGATCGAAGTAGAGGACATCGCAAGCCCCTCCACCATAAGGATGAGGCGGTCTTGAGCAGTCAACTCATGGTTTTCTCCATTACCATTCTCACCCTTTTCTGATTTCTCTGGCAATTCGCCCTCCTGGCCACTTGATTTGGCCTCCTTTTTTAGGAATGGGGAAATCTCACTACCGAGGAATCCCTTGAGCACTTTGGTAAGGTCATCCTCGGGAAAGAACTCAATGAAGTCGTCAAGGAACACGCGATCCCATTGTGAGAACTCCTCAACATCTTGCCACTCGAGAACGATCTTCCAAGCCAGCTCAAACGGATGCTTGATGATAACCATATCTCGAGCAGCTTGCAATACCTCTGCCCTTTTCGCATCCTTTTCCTTTGTCGGAAGAACGACAAGAGTATCATAAGCCCTCTGTAGGAGTTTCTCCTCGTAGGTGCGCCGAACTTGATCGTCATTCGACCAGTTTACAATTCCACGGTATAAGTCTTCCAGTTCGCTTCGCTTATAGGCATCTCGCTTGACATCAAGCGTGACCTGGTCAATGCGGGCACCAAGGCGTGTTCTTCGTTCCCCAATCTCCCGGTTGATGAACTCCCTCTCCTCCGTTTCGGTGATCTCTATTAGGCGCTGGTAAGTTTGCGCGGGGTGCGGTACGCGACCTTCGAGGTAACTGTAGAGCGGACTCGTGGGTAGGTGAAGTTCAATGGCTCGTTTGTACTGCAAGCGAGTACCGTTTTTGCGAACGAAGTTGACATGCTTGTCCACGACGTCTTGACACCTGTGTTTATCGTCCCTGCGCACACTTAGCGATTCGGACTTTACCGCGGGCTAGACCAAACTCACGCATCACCATGAACCTGCGCAAGATTTATGACTGCGTCCCGATACTCTTCGAGCTTCTGGTTCCCTTGTTTCTCATAGAGGCTGATAAGTCCCTGCCATACGGATTTGTCGTCACTTCTAATGCGAGTCGCCGCGAGATACGCCCGTTCAGCTTCGAGAAAATGGTTCAATTTGTCCTGTGCTAGGCCGAGAAAGACGTTGCTAGGAAGCTAGTTATCAGTAGAGGAAGAGAGAGGACAAGCCAGTGGCTCACTCACGCATGGTAATTTTGCGGTTGTTCCTGGACAAGAGCTTTCGCTTTTTCAGCCGCGAGCTCAAAGTCTTTCGCGTCGAGAGCGGTTCGCACCTCCTTGAGAGCCGACTTGCTTGACATTTTTGAAGCAGTCGCCTCATGGGCTGGACAGGAGAGTGCTGGATGCTGTGTCAGGGAGCTGAAGGTGGGAAATTGCTTTCGGTGGGGAAAGGCCAGGGCGACTGCGGGCTGCCGGGAGATACGTCACGCAGTCACGCTTATCGCCAGCATGTAGCGCCGGTTGTCTCCGCATTGCTCACTGCAGCTCCTCCTTCCTTACTATCTTACTCTCGACAGCTTTGTGTCACTCACATACATATATTCTACTGATCTGGTGATCATTGGAATGGTCATTCGTTGACGTCCTTGGATTCATTCGTTCAAAGTCGAATTGAGCACATAGGTATACATGGTTAGACGGTGAGTAGCCCTTATCAGCAACCTCATGCTCATCAACTAACGTATCTGTCGTTGGAAGAGCAGCACCTCATAATCCTATACCTTCCATTGTCTGAGCTCCTGGTCCCTAATAACGCTTAACTTTTTCTTTGCATCCATTCACCAATTCCTTCCGAGCTGACGTCGAACGATCAATCGCATCGCGCCAGGATGTCCTCTCTCCGTCTTCGCATTGATGGCACTAGGTTCAAGGACCCTCAAAATCGCGAGGTTACTCTGAGAGGAATAAATGTTGCTGGTGAAGCCAAGTATCCGAAGACTCCGGACATTCCATCCAGCGTCGCCGATGGCTTTTTTGACGCTGACAACGTCTCTTTTGTGGGGCGGCCCTTCTCACTCGACGAGGCACATACACACTTCTCAAGGCTATGGAGACTGGGTTACAATACAATCAGATACATGTTTACCTGGGAAGCGATTGAGCATAAGGGACCGGGAAAGTATGATGACGAATGGATCTCCTTCACGATAGAAGTCCTAAAAATCGCGAAGAAGTACCAATTTTATATCTTCATGGATCCCCATCAGGATGTGGTGAGTTTCGAAAAATCTGGGACAAGGTATAGCTTTGCTGAACATGTCATCGCAGTGGTCAAGGCTGTCAGGAGGTTCTGGTGCACCCGCCTGGACGCTGTACGCTGCCGGTTTGGATCCAAGGGGGTTCAAGAAAACGCAGGCTGCATTAGTACAGAATACATGGGATGATCCTGCTAAATTTCCAAAGATGGTTTGGGCCACTAACTACACCAGATTGGTGTGTCAAACAATCTTCACGCTCTTTTGGGCAGGGCGAGATTTTGCGCCAAAGGCGATCATAGACGGCATCAACATTCAAGACTATCTCCAAAATCACTATATCGCTGCGTGTAAACATCTCGCACAGAAGATCCACGATGCCGGCGATCTCGAGAATGAGGTGGTCATCGGATGGGAAAGCTTAAACGAACCCCAACGGGGACTGATTGGTATCCAAGATATAACAGTCGTTCCCTCAGATCAACAGCTCCAATTAGGAACATCGCCCACAGCTTTTCAGGCCATGCTTACAGGCTCAGGCCGCCCTTGTGAGGAACCAATATGGGCATTCGGTGGGTTCGGTCCCCATCAAACTGGCCGGGAACTTGTGGACCCCGAAGGGGAGACTTGCTGGCTTCCAGTAACTTACGATGATACCAAATATGGCTGGACGAGAGACCCCAACTGGATACTGGGCCAATGCTTATGGGCTCAGCATGGAGTTTGGGATCCTAAAACAGATGAGCTGTTGCAGAAAGACTATTTTGCGAAGAAACCACGGACTGGGGAACCGCTCGACTACGACAAGTTTACCAACACCTACTTCATGGAGCACTACAGAGCATACACTGAAGCAATCAGAAGCGTTTGGCCTGATTCCATTATGCTATGCCAGCCCCCCGTCATGGAGATCCCGCCTGACCTTAAAGGATCACATGATGATGACTCTAACATGGTTCATGCAATCCACTATTATGATGGTCTTACTCTCATGTCCAAACACTGGTAAGTGCTCTCAATTGCGTTCGAAAGTGTGGACTAACAAGTCTAGGAATCGGTTTTACAATGTAGATGTGATGGGAGTTCTTCGTGGGAAATATCTTTCGCCTGTCCTTGCTGTCAAAATAGGAGAGACAGCAATTAGGAAATGCTTACGCGATCAGCTCAAATTCCTAAGGGATGAGAGTTTACGATATATGGGAAACCACCCTGTGATTTTCACGGAAACTGGAATTCCCTATGATATGGACGATAAGTATGCATATAAAACGGGCGATTATAGCAGCCAGATCAGTGCTATGGATGCAATTCACTATGCACTTGAAGGTAGCACTTCCAATGGCTTTACTCTATGGGTCTACACTGCTCAGGTACGATCATTCCCAACATATTTACACCTTTCCGCGGTGCTAACAGCTACTATAGAATGATCATGAATGGGGTGACCAGTGGAACGGGGAAGACCTCTCCATCTATTCGGCCGACGACCTGGAGCTTCCTAGCGGCAAGTCCTTGACTCTGGATCGCGAATCAAACAGCCGGTTAGACCATCAATCCCCTTCATACTCGTCAAGTCAAACCGGCAACAACGACCAACAAATAAACCCTAGGAACCTCAAGGATACCATCAAAACACCTTCTATAACATCCGAAGTCTCCCAGCTTGACGACCACAAACAAGGATACCGTGCCGCAGAAGCCTTTCTTCGACCTAGTCCCATTGTCACTAATGGCTTGGTGTCTGAATACGAGTTCGACTTGCAAAACTGTACATTCACAATGTTAATTATGGGGAATAAAGCGACAGAGCACAACTTGCCGACGGAGATTTTCCTGCCGGATTTCCATTTCCCTGACACGCACACGGAAGTGAGCGTGAGCTCAGGAGAGTGGTCGATTGACTACGCGGAGATGGGACAATCTAAAGCTCAACGCCTCAAATGGTGGCACGGCGAGGGTGATCAGAATATAAAGATTGAGGGTGTGAAGCGTAAAGGTGGTGCATTGCAAGCTCCTTCGGCGGAGGATGTTGGCTATCTCGAACAGTGCCAGAAGGGAGGATGTACGGTGATGTGAGCGCTTGCTTAAAGGCAGCTTGGATTTTTCTTTTATTAGCTTTTTGGCGCTCTAGGAATAAGTGTTTTAGCCATTGGTACTTAATTGTCACCATTATATAACTATAAAATTACTTTAAATGCAGGTCGCAGCTCTACTAAGAAATATAGTTTGTTGTTAATGCTAGGCGGGCGCAAACGACCAAAATTGAAGCGCTAGGACACTCCAACTACACAAGTGTCCCCAGAGAGACACAATAGGCCTCTGGAGATAACTACAATCTAAATATATTTTCAATTACACTGCATGGTTCCCAAGTGGGTTGGCTTAGTCTAGCAGGAGGAGAGACAGGGGAGCGCGATCACGTGCGCTGTGCGCCGCGTTCCATTCCGTTATCTGATCCTTATCGATAAGGACAGGGCGGTGAAAAACTGCCCCTCCGATCGGTGGAATGACGGTGTGGTCATTGCGGCGGGAGCGCGTGGAAAATTCTCCCAGACCGCGGAGTACCGCCTTCTTTAACTATTCATCAACAACCCAACAATTCTCTGCTACCAGTCAAGGCAGACGATTCGGCACTACATTTCAGGTCTCATTGTCGGGGAAGGCTGGATTTCACCCCCTTCCCCATTTCTGCAAGCACAAGCAACCATCCGTCCGGGGAACAATCTGGATCTCAGCCGCAATCTTAGGTGCCCTGCCTAACCAGACCGTGGACGTTACCTGGCCGTGCTGCCTGAGTGCTGACCACGCGATTTGCCTTTTGATCCTTCAGCACTCCACATCCAGCATCTGGGAAGACAAAAGATATAAATATCTTTCAGTTTTCTTCAATCTCACACACCTACAGGTAGAAACCTCGAACATCGTCTACAAGTGGTACTGGACATCAAGAACTTGGTACAACAATTCGGGACCTCAGGGTAGTAATTGATATTCAGCTCGCGGGCAACCGGCCCCGGTGAGAATATGGCTGCGGAAGACGGATTGGCGGATGGGAGCATGACCGACATCGTTCGTGCTCTCGAGCTCATACACAATCCGTCATCAACAAATGAGCTCCGCCTGGAAGCTTTGCAGTTCGTGGAATCCCAAAAGGGGAGCCCATCCGCTGCCCGCAATGGCTTCCTTTTAGCGTCCCGCAGGGAGAATGACGTGTTGGTTCGCTACTTCGGATTGACTCTTCTAGACCATGTGCTACGCAATACCTCGATCACTGCCACGAATGAACTTGCGAACTTGAGAGATATCGTGCTGAAACTTGCTGAATCTGTTCAAGCCGAAGATCCTGCCTATTTCCGCAACAAAATTCCACAATTATGGGCCGAGGTTGCTAAGAGAAGTTGGGGGCTAGATTGGCATGACATGGACCAACGCCTTGTCCAGTTCTGGAATGCTAGTTTGGTGCACAAGGAGTTGGTTTTGCTCGTCATTGAGACCCTATCGGAGGATATCTTCTATCGGGAGGATACAATTTCCTCGTTGCGCGGAACGGATTTGAACCGGAACCTGGTAGAAATTTGCACACCACTCGTTGTCTTTGAGCAAATATATCCAGAGCGAGAGAATAACGTTGAGATTCGCTGCGGCAATGAGGGCTGGCTGGCCAGGACATGCGAATTTCTTCAGGACTGTATTGGAAACATACGAAATTCTAAAGAAGCGAAGGATGCTGCTCTCAAAGCCTTGGCCAATTTGAAGTCGGTTCTGGTATGGTCAATACCTAAATCTATCCACTTGTCTGGCGCTGTTCAGAGCATTGCCGGGGCTTTCACCTGCGATGACGAGCAGGTCCTATTGGTAAGAAAATTGAGTCCTGGTTCAGGTACTTTGAGTGCTCACTAAGATCTCCAGGCCGCTGTTGAGGCATTGCATGCGCTATACAGTAGATCAGTATATGACAGCGAGGGTTTCCAGCCACTGGTGCAATTTATGTATGAAACGGAGGCTGTACAAGTGATCTTAAAGCTCTTTCAGTGGTCAGTTGTTGGACCCGAGGATATGGACGACACGAAGTACACGATATCCAAGAAGCTTTCAGAGGTATGACCATCACTCAGCCATATGCCTGAAGTCACTAACCTGCTTGAAGGTGGTTTCCTACGTTGCTGGATTCCTCGAAGAAAAAGGCTTCTCAATCGAAAGTTCAGCTGGAGTGGACTTGCCGTTCTTTTTCCATCTCATGTTAAACGTTATTCAGCATCACAGTCTCACTGTGTCGATTCCCGTGCTTCATATTTGGTCCAAACTCATTGCCTCCTCGAAGGTTGGGAACTCAGAAGTTGTGATCAACCTGATTCCTCCTCTACTGAGCATCTGTACTGAACGTCTCGTGCACTGGGAAACTTTCCCCGCTGACTCGGAGGATCCTATCGTAATGTTTTTAAATGATGATATCGACACTGTTCCGGAAAAACATGCTTTTGTCGGCAACTATCGACGATACTGCTCGTCCATTATCGAGTCGATAGTGCGAAAGCGACCTGAGGAAGCCATCCCACATATTCTCCTTGGGGTCGACAACAATTTAGACAACTTGTACACTGGCGTTGAGCCATTCTCTGGTCAGTGCTTTTCTTCTCAAGTTGCCGTGTCGTTGCTAATCAACCATTAGTAAAATCGTTCTCAAAGAGTTCGACACCACTAATGCGTGCGGATACACAGTTTGCGGTTGTTGAGGCCACTTTGAAGGGTTATAACAAATGGGTTGCGTTGCACGGGCGAATGCCACAGCAAGATGTATGCCTTTTGTCAGCCCCTCAAACAGAACTCTACTGACTTTGAATAGGAACAAAGACGCGCCAATCTAGAAAGCATTTTAGAGACATGGGCGTCGAAGTTGATGCAACGGAACTTCGAGGTATGTTTTGGCCGGATGTGCTTCTTTCAGAGACTAAAAGCTTGATACAGGACCCTGCCTTGAAACAACGCGCAGTGAAGATAATTGTCGATATATCATCCAAGTCCCTTGACAAGATACCTAGTTTCGCGCTCAAGGCTTTGGAGTACACTCTCATGACACGTCTACCCGATCAGACTGAGTTTCCGGCATATTCGGATGCTGTTAAGGAACTCAATGGGACTGTTTCTTACGAGCTGCGTCGGCTAGCAACAGGCTACGCCGATTATTTCTCTGTAAGTATTCCCCGTGTCATATTCGAGATTCCGCTAAGTGTGTGATTGAGTCTTTCTATGACCTGCTCGAGCCGAAAATCCAGGAAATTACTTCAGCCAACCGAGTTGATGACAGACTCCATATGGAATTTACCTCCATTCTACTCATTATCATGTATGTCAGAGGAGTTTTAAGCACATCAACTGCTAACCCATCTAGGCAACGCGCGAATAATGTCGACCCCTATCTTCGCCAGTCCAGGCTGGCCTCATTTGTTGATCCAGTAAAGCAGTCATGGCAGCATGATGGGTTCCGTAACATGTGCTCAAGCTTTCAAGGATTTTGCGACATGCTCGGTTTGCAGAATGTAGGAGCGTACATGCAATCACAGCAGGCCCAAAAGCTAGCAGACTGGTCAGAGGTTGCTCTCACTCCAGAGGGCCACCAACTCCAGGAGGAAATGACCCGGAAATTTCATGTAACAAACCCACTGATTCGCATTCAATACAGGCTGACAGAATCTCAGCAATTGCCTCTGAGAGGTACAAAAACTTTGTTGGCCGTTTCCACCGATTCATTGAGAATGACAGAGCCGGCTTACGACGTGGCTTGCACAATTTGGCATGACGTTATCCCAACTATATTGCCAATTCTGCTGCAGCTCGTTAGGTAAGAGTGTCGCCGCCAATTCAAGGTATTAGACTAATCTCCACAAAGCCACGCCCATGCGTTTCACAACCCTGAGAACTGGGCTGGTCTACCCGGGGATATGCGGAGTGTCGTTAAGCGAATCTTAACGGACAGATTCTGGCAAGCGGGTATATCACCTGGAAGCCGCGATGATTTCTACGCAAAGATCACCGCTTCGCAATCTTCCCTCGAGGGCTTCGCGTCCTCGGTCAGAGGGAAGATCAGAGCAGTGAGAGAAAGTTGTTATTCAATGCTCTTCAGCATGAGTAGGCTACGCGAACACTTCTACGGGTTCGCAGAACTACCGGGACCTTTATCCCAAGCCCTCTTCAAGGATTCCCCGCATCTTTCCTCCCACCAATTCTCTGTTCTTCTCAATATCGCTAGGTGTATGATTGACGACTGCCCTGTTCGCTTCCGGAGCCAATTCCTCCCCCCTATGTTGTCTACCCTTTTCACCAACATTGACCGCAAAGTCACATCGGAATGGGAGAGCATCGAGCAGCGAAAAGCCGGATTAGACGATGGCGACTTGGCCGACGAAATGAAGTCAGAGAGCATCCTGCGTCAGCTGACATACTCTGCGGTTATCATGGTAGCAAGCCTCCTGGACCCGCAACGAGGAGGTAGAAAGCCCAGAATCAAAACCAGCAGCTCAATCACCAAGCTAATCCCTATGTACGCAGACCCTGATGAGGAGCCCACGGACCCAAGTGTACCTCAACCAACCCCGGCACTATCCGATTCGATTCGGCACTTCGTCCTCTCATCCCCTGAGATCTTTGAGCCAGTGATGCTCTTCTGCACTCACGCACTGCGAATGCGCGATACGCGGTGCTGTAGCATTATAACACGGGTCATCCGATCCATCCTACAGGACTTTGCACCCCCTCACTCCTCTCAAACAGTCGTAACGATCCGCGAGTTTATCTCTTCCGATGTCCTCAAAGCCTGCATCACTTCCGTGCATGAGCCCTACTTCGTCGACATGCAGCGTGACCTCGCCCAACTTATAGCATCCATCTGGGTTCTTTACGGAGCAAGTACTCCCACGCCCAAGGCTGTCATCCTTAGCCTCCCCGGCATGACCGAACAACGCGTAGCAAACACGGAGCTTGCACTTCTGCGCTCCACGACAGCTCGCCAGCAGCGCGCACTCGTCCTCGACCTCTTAGAAGGACTCCGCGGTGTTAGTGTCGCCGAACAAGGCAAGATCCTCGACTCACGAGAACGTCGCAAGGCGCGCAGCGCGCTTCAAGAACGGTACATGAGCAACGAGATGGAGGGGCAGCAAGTTCACAAGGTCGATATAAACGACGGTCCGGATCTCTCTGGTGTGGCGGATATGTTTGGTTAGGTCAGGCTGTGGATGTGATCGAGGGTTATCTTGAGCATATGGGGCTGTGACTTGTGACTTTGTGTATTATACATTCTCTCTCTTCAGCGTATACTCGGCAACTGCATGGCATTTGGGTGGTGGAAAAGAAGCATAGATATCCTACTGGGGGTTAGATCTTATGATGCAATCACGTTTTCTGCGCGTTGCTTTCAGTTGAAATTCATCGAATGCACGCTTGACAGTGCTTAAGCATTATCAGTTTACCCAAGAGCGATGCAGGAGACTCATGCAGAAAAACGAAAAATTGTTGTGAAACTAGTCTGTCCTTTCCAGACGGTATATCTACAGTATACATTGTATCCTTGACCCTCCACTTCAACAAACGATGCGATGTAGTTTTCATCTTGTACCCATCCTTCACGCAGATGCATCTATGCTTTCCTCCAAGCTCACAAATAATGCCACACCTTTGTACCTCACGACCCCTGGTGTACTTCAGCTCTCGATCGTCATCACGACAGAAGTCAAGCGACTTGCTTAACCGCTTTTCTGAGGAGTGTACATAAACGTAGGACGAACGAATCTAAACCAGGAACCACAATTAGCAATTGTTCTCTGTCACTGCAACAAGCCCGGGTTCCAGACTATTGCATGGTAATACGCACCGGTCAGAGTTGTAGACCTTAGTCTCGGTACCGAGCAGCTCCTTCTCGCGCTGCTTGTCGTTGTACCACCGGCGGTACTGGTCGCGGTCTTCCTCAGCCTGCAGGAGGGGGAGAATGTGTAGACGGCCCCAGATCTTCTCACGGGCAAGTTCGCTAAGAGGTTAAATCGTTAGTCGCTTGATTCGATACTGAGTCGTAGAAGAAGGGAGTTGGAGAAAAGCTCACTTCTGCTCCCGGATTCCGTGGAAGAGCTTGTAGTATCCGTAGGCCATGAGGACGTGCATGCCGATGAGGTAGGTGACGGGGCGGAAGCCACGGGCGGGGACATTGCGCTGTTCAATCGAGGCTTGTTAGCTCTTCTCTTCCTTCAATCCGTTTCATCGCGTGGTGTAGTCATCTCGACCTGGATGAATGCTTCGATCTCGGTTGGGCAGGGATTGAGGTTCACTGGCGTACCTTGTACTGCACTTGCCGGTAGCCCCCGGCCGGGGGCATATCCTGAGGCATGATGGCGACTGACGGGTTCGGCAGTAGCCTTCAATTGGTGTGGAGAGGGGGGATTTCGTTGTGTATGCGGTGATGATGGAGTTGGCGGAGAAGTTGGGATGAGAGTCACGTGCTGGTGGTTGCGTTTGGTAATGGCTGCTCAGGGCAATGTGATTGGTTGGTTTCTACTTGAGGCTGGGGTGAGCGATGTGATTATGGGAGATTTCCTGGAGCCGCGACGTTGGTCAAAGAAGAAATTGAGTGGTGTGATTGCGATAGGAGCTGCTATTACGGAAGTTTGTTATTGTACGAGGCCAATTCAACGATATCAAGCTCGAACAGAATTCTTTCTCGTCGTGTCAGGGAAGAGGTCACATGACCTTGTAATGAAGCTGCTGCCGGATGTGGGGCTTGCTCTTGCCGAAGCCTTTTTCTAGTGAAGTGGAAGCTGATCAAGTCGATTTATAGCATCTCACTGAGTTACAACAACACACAATGGAGGAAGAGGAGCGGCCCAGAAAGATTCAGAAGTTAGAGGCTAGCGAAGAACATGAGCCCGAACCCCTAATGGCCGGCGCAATTGACGGCGCGCAAGACAATGCGCAAGCCGACGTTCAACAAGAGACGCCCGCTGCGACCACAGAGAAAGCAGCAGAAGAGCCATTCACAGCTACAGCTCCAGCCGAGTCCGAGTCGGCTGAACCAAAATTATCGAAACGTCAGCAGAAGAAGCAAGCCGCGCGGGAATTCTGGGAAGCAGGACGAGAGTCGCGCAAGATCTTACGAAAGCAGAAGAACGCCGAGAGAAAAGAACGAAAGCGCACATTGTGGGACGAGGCAAAAGCGGCGGGTAAGGATCCCACGGCAGAGGTGGAAAAACAGTTTCCTACATCTACGAGAAAACTTCGAGGACGACGGTCAACGAAGCTTCCGCTTACCTTGGTCGTTGACTGTGGGTTTGACGAGCTTATGATGCCCAAAGAGAGGATGTCCCTTGGACAGCAGATCACCCGGTCGTACTCGGAGAACACGAAATCGGAATTCAACACGCATATGGTTGTGTCGTCTTTTGATAAGTTGTTAAAGGAACGCTTTGAGACCGTGCTACACAATACCCATAAAGGCTGGAAGGGCATTCGATTTATAGAGGAGGACTGGCTCCATGCTGCGAACCAAGCGAAAGACTTCATGCAGGGAGAACGAGGCGGCAAACTAGTTGGGCCGTTCGAGGGCAAAGCTGATGCAAAGCCGGAGGATGGGGAGATCGTGTACCTTTCCAGTGACAGCTCAGAGACGTTGACGGAGCTCAAACCGTACAGCACATACATCATCGGTGGTCTGGTGGACAAGAACCGTCATAAGGGCATTTGTCACAAGCGGGCAACAGAGATGGGCATTCGCACAGCGAAACTGCCCATTGGAGAGTATATTCAGATGTCACATCGATCTGTCCTAGCAACAAACCATGTTGTAGAGATCATGGTTCGGTGGCTGCAGTCTCGAAATTGGGCTGAGGCTTTCATGCAAACTCTGCCGCCCCGCAAAGGAGGTGTTCGGAAAGACGTCCAGGAAGACGAGGGAGGTGAAACACCACAGGATGGCGACGCCGAGCTTGATGGGGAGACGGGAGCTGTGCCAGAAATTGGTGAAGGGGCTGATGTTGATGAAGATCCTGAAGTTCCTGAAGTTGCCGACACAAAAGACAGTGCCCCTGATGAGGAGGAGAAACAAACCGAGTAGAGATGGGCTGAGACATGTATTAACGGCCTTTAAAGCTACCGTTCGTGTATATATTAGGGTACCGAGGCTAGGTCTTAAAATCAAGTACTGCTCTGTCTATAGTAAATTAGAAGTTCAGATAAGCGATAAGACGAAGCCACGATAAGCTTGGGTCAATGCACAGCCACATATATTGAGCGCCACACGCCACAAATGTTGCCACTTAGCGATGACATAGCCCTCGATCGGTCGTGGGCTAAGGCATTTACGTTATTCTGAAGGACCCTCCAGAAAAAAAGTCCAGCATATCATCATTTTTCTCTGACTGTAAGGTCATTCCTCTGGTGGTATCTTCTATATCGCTACTGCTAGGTGATGAAGGCTTTTGCTTGATTTGACGCTCATTTCCATTTCATTCCGGAGCCTCTTTCCTGTTCCTCTCCAATACCTGCTTTTGCGCCTTCCCACCAAAATAAACAAACCGAGCTGTCAGCTGTTGCTACGCAGCCAGGTATTCCGCCAACATGTTCATGCTCCGTAACGGTATGTGAATTCGTCCTACTCGAACTTTTCCTTGCGCTGCTCTTATCTCCTTCTTGTCTTTTTCTGCTCTGTTTCTGTTGTCTACCCCGCGATCTACCCCTCCTCATCTCGCCCCAGATCGACTCCTGACTTGGCCACTGTTGAAGACATCACGCTAACTGTTCCTTGCAACACCACAGTGAGCAAATTTATTTTTGGTGATAATTCGAAAGAATCCATCATCGATATCCCTCAAGGCCAGCTCTACCTAGTTCGCCCACTTTCGCCAAAGGGTTACTCCGAGCTTATCTTCAAGGACGCCGCTGCTTCGATCCGACGCACCGGACAAGAATTCCAGTATCAGCTCGTTATCCAGCGCGCTTACGAAGAAGGCGAAGAGGATCTCGCTGAGGACGAGGACGGCGAGGGAGCCGCTGATTCGCTTGACAAGGACGAGAAGGCATTTTTGCTCGACCAAAACCTCCACTTCCGGTCGGAGGTTCGTGAAAACGGTTCGAAGATCCTCGCTTGGAGAGACTTGAGTGGCGACGTTGGTGACCTTTTCGAATTCATCTGTGATCCTTCTGTGCCCTCGGACAAGGTTGCAACCTTTGAGTTAGCCGCTTTCCAGTGCCAGTACGAGCGCAAGTACCGCCGAGACGCCCAAAACGCGACTCAAGAAGAGCTCCTCGAGTTTTCCTTCCAGGAAGAAAAGCCTCTCCCCTCTGCGAGTCCAATCGCATCTCCGACAAAGACACGCACACACTCAGCGGCTTCTGGGGATTCCGCCATGGTTCGCGACGCTGAGTACACGCGCTCGAAGAAGCAGCTATCTGCGCCAGGTGGCACAGATGAGCCCACCGTTGCACCGCCGTCTGCTGCTCATCCCGAGGCGAGAGAAACCTTGACCAAGGAAAGAGCGGAGCTACATCTTTTTGATTTCCAATCTGGCACCTTCATGCTTCAAGATTCTAATGTTATCGCCACAGTGACAGAGGTTGGTGATTGGCAATATTGGCTACAGATCAGCAGCGACGAAAAGGACTGGCTTGGACAGGCAGTGGTAGCAGACATCAACCCCGTCTTTAACTTCGAATATCTGTCGTTCATCTTCAATCACTACGACGAGACCGGCTCAGCTTACTCTTGGCTTTTGCGGTTCAAGGACCAGGACACAGAAGAGCGATTCCAACAAGGCTTGCTGCAGGCTCTGTGGGAGCAACTGAACGAGACCAAGTGGACCAAGGTGAAGGATAATGATAAGGAATATGTCTTGGACGCATTCCAAGATTTGACCATGGAAGACGCAGATGAGGCGGAGAAAGAAGAGGAGGAAGAGGAGGAGGAATCAGAAGAAGAAGACACCAACGACGGTCAACGCAGCGAGCACTACGACTCTGATGAGGAGCAAGACGATGTCGTTACGCGTGACGAAGATGGCAACGTCAACTCCCAACTTGCTGTCGGCTACAAGCATGACCGCTCTTTCGTTGTTCGAGGCTCCAAGATCGGAGTCTTCAAGCACACGCCGGACAACAACCTTGAGTTCTCGACCAACATCTCGAAAGTTGAAACTCCCAAGGGCAAGCTTTTCAGTCCTAAGAAGGTCATGCTGCACGCCGAGGACTCGAACTTGATCCTTCAGAACAGCGACAACCCCAACTCTCTCTATCGGATGGACCTTGAGTATGGTAAGATCGTTGATGAGTGGAAGGTCCACGATGACATTCCAGTAGAAACGTTTGCGCCAGAGAGCGTAAGTTTTCCCATATTCGATCTTTTGCTGTTCTAGTGCTAATACACTGCAGAAATTCTCTCAAATGACCTCCGCTCAACCTTTCGTCGGTGTCTCCAACAACGCCCTTTTCCGAGTTGACCCCCGTTTGAATGGAAACAAGTTGGTAGATTCAGATCTCAAGCAGTATGCTAGCAAGAACGATTTCTCTGCTCTGGCAACGACCGAGAAGGGATACCTTGCTGTGGCCTCCAACAAGGGTGACATCCGTATGTTCGACCGTCTTGGCATCAATGCGAAGACCCATATTCCTGCCCTTGGAGAAGCTATCATTGGTTTGGATGTGTCTGCCGACGGCCGCTGGGTGCTTGCTACTTGCCGTACATACCTCCTTCTCATTGATTCGCTGCAAAAGGGTGGCAAGAACGAAGGCAAGCTCGGATTCGAGCGTTCGTTCGCAAAGGACTCGAAGCCGCAACCCCGACGTCTCGGTTTGACACCTGCCCACGTTGCGCAATTCCAGCACGAAACCAAGAAACCTGTCTCCTTTACCCCAGCCCGCTTCAACACTGGTGTTGACAGCGAGGAAACGTCGATTGTTACTGCCACCGGTCCGTTCATCATCACCTGGAACTTGAAGAAGGTTGTTTCTGGCCGCAAGGACCCTTACAGCATCAAGCGTTACTCCGAAGATGTTATGGCGGACAACTTCCGCTTCGGTTCCGACAAGAATGTCATTGTTGCGCTACCCAATGAAGTTAACATGGTTGCGAAGAGAGCCCTCCAAAGACCTACCCGCGAGAGCATTGCTGGCCCTGTCACTCCCAGCCGCCGTGGTACTCGCTTTGGCAGCCGGCTTGGGCGAGACGATATTGTCAACTCGCCCTACTAGATTTTTTTTTGTTCTTTTACGTCGTCCACGTTTTAATGATTACGTGAATATTTCTTGACCTGCATACCCCTGTCGTTTATACTACTTTATTCTCTTGCTATCCTCTAGTTGGTTATTAGCACTTGAGTTAACTTCTATTTATCAATTTCTATAACCACGGTGATACCGAATTTCCTTAGTTGGCGATGCTTAATACACCTCAGACTGGCGCTGATGCTTAAACTATATAGCTAGTAGGTAATAATATAACAATAAATCAATGAGGGGATTTCTTGCAAACCCTGTCCAGCTCCCCGGTAGAAGCGCGCACTGGTCGGAACACCAACCCACAAACTCTACAGTCTCCAGCATCAAGAACAAAACCTCAGCCTCGTAGGTACCTAGGGCATCCTCGACTCAGCCTCCTCCCCATCTCCCCACCCTCAGGATCAATTACCCTCCCTCCAAACACTCAAGTCCACCCAAAATAAATGAAAAAACCCCCTCTTTCTTTGAACATGCAACCCCCAGACCCAAGCCCAAACGCTCATCCACCCCCCAGCCTTCCACCCCCTCCAAGACGACGAACTCCACCGCTGGACAACCCCCCCTTTCGTCAACGCCTCCTTCCCCCTCCTCCGACTAGGGGATGACGCTTCAGGCAACTGGCCAAGGGAAAATAGCCAAGGCCGCACGTATATCCACGCCGATTCACCACGCGAACTGCTAGACACGATCGAGAAACGCAAGACGTTTCTTACCATTCACGCAGACCACGGAAATTGGTCCGCACCAACACCATTCACTTCATTTGTGCGATACCCATCCCAAATAGAGGACCTCGCGTTCAAGCGCGATGAGTCAAAGAGGGGTCGAAAACGGCTCATCGCTATGAATCACAATGTTCGAATCGCGAAAGGGTTGCCCTTTTTACATAGGAAAGCGGAAATGGTACGGTATGGTGTTGGTGATCCTTATGGAAGGGGTTATGAGTACTATGAGGGTGAATATATCACGCTGTGGGAAGTCACGCCTGATGAGGTCGTTGGGGCATGGGATTGGGAGGATGATGAGCGGGGATGGAATCCGGGGTGGTATCAGGATGTTGTTTTGCCGGCGTTTCGGGAGCATGATAAGCGGTTCAGGAAGGCCACGGGGTTTGGGGTGGGTGCGGATGTTCTTCGTGAGGCTGAGCTTCCCGGGTTTTTGTGATGGGACTCGGGGTGGGTGCAATGTGAATACCAATTGGGCTTCAGAAGATTGAGATTTGAAAAAAGGACGACATGATGGGGCCAGCCATATCATGCTTGGGTATTGATATTGTGATTATATACTAGATTGTTGCAATTTCCAAGTAACCGGATTCATGAACCAACGTACCAAACCTCCACGCCGAGAACATCGAATTTCACGCCTTCGTCTGATAGTGGCTCGTTGCCGAATGTTTGGCTTGATTCACTGACGCCTTTTTCGAGGATTGAGTCTAGCCAGAGGCCGTAGTGCCCGTCTCTGTGGTTGTGTACTGTTAGATTGATATTATTTTGCTATTGTAGAGAAAATGAAATGGAAAGACTCACCCTCCACCAAGACTCAAAAAGCCCGTCTCGCAAAACATCATGTAATCGTTCACACCACTGTAAGGGAACGCCTTGAAGCGGATCCTATCGGGCGTCGTCGTTCCACTACTTGGCTTCGACTGAGCAATGGCATGCGTGTGCGGCGCAATAGGCTTAAGCTTCTCACCACGCAACGTCGTTGACCTGCCGACATTGGTTGTATCCGCACTGGGAGGCGGAGGGAACCCGGCCTTCTCGAGCGCTTCCTCAGAGTATACGTCTCCACCACCGCCCGCCTCAGCATTCGGGAACGAAGGTAGCGGAGGCGGACGAAGCACGCTAGCCCTCCATAAAAAGCATTCCCCTGTACCGAAATAGTGTGAGTCCGGGTGCGGAGGATCCGTCATGTAAGCGCCAAATACCGTAGACGCCGAAGGTGACGCATCACGGATAACAAGGACGTAGCCCGCCCGCGGACTGCGACTCGAGACGGCGCGACAATTCTCGTACAGTGTTGACAAAGATGCGCCGTCGCGGTCGAGACTGTACGCTAGCCTCCATGTGTCGACGAGCTGGAGTCGTGGTGGGACGAGGAGTCTGATTTCCTCCGCCAACGCGCGGGTGAGGAGCTGGTTTTGGGGCGCGAGCGGGATGGGCGTGTCGTCTTCGTTTGCGAGAAGTGTTAGAGGTGTTAGGGGCGGTGGTTGGAAGGGCGAGACTGTGCGGACAGGTGTGAATACTGGGTTTTGAGACGCCGAGGAGATGGAAGAGGATGAGGACGATGGGTCGGGGAATGTACGGCGCAGACGGGACATCATATTGCCAGCGCTGTTGTTGGAAGTCGGGGGATCTGTTAGGCGGCGGTAGAGGCCTGAGACGACGTGGGTGACCGGGTAGGAGAAGTAGGAGGCAGCGGATTGATGGAGAGGAGCGGTGTTAGAGCTCTTGTTGTCCTTGTTGTCGGGGTTCGAGGTAGGAGGGTCGGTTCCTGGCGAGGAGGTCGAGGTAGCGGGGGTGAGGGCGGAGGACGAGATATCAGGATGGGAGGCAGACGACATCGAGAGGAGCACCTTTCCTGAAGAAAGACGGTGTCAATTAGTGGGGACAGTCGACCCTGAAAGCTTGACTGGAGACGAATGAGGGCGAAGGGGACAAGTCGAGGAATTGAAGAGTTGGAGGTGGAGTTGAGGCTGAACGCTGCTTCTGGTTCGGTGGGGTGGCCGGGCCGCGTACTCTTCCTACAACTACAACTACAACTGTTGACTGTCCTACAATTGCAGTGAACCTCAATTGTAGAGAAGTAACTTGTCAAGAAGATGTGTTGATCATGATTTCATTCATCTGTACTGCTACTGTATCGAGACGTAGCTGACGTCACTAAATTCAATTGCGCTTGGGGAATAGGTACAAAAACACAGAAATAGTCACGAGCATGAATCTTCTTTATGATTTCTTCTCTCGTAGGTCAACCGTCTCAAACTCCAGCCCATTGGCTTCAAAGACGTGTCCTGGTCTTAGCGCGTCGGTGTACAGATTGGTCTCTGCATGTGGATGGAATAGACCTGTCTGAGTACAGTTGAGGACTGACTTGAGTCCGGGAGGATCTGTCAAGCGAAACACTCCCCAGTCTGGTGTTTGACTGGGTGCACAGACTATGGCAATGCTCTCTGGTAGCATCACTTGGTAACCGCAATGGGTATGCAGGTCTCTTGAGCTCATGAAGCAGGTTTGGGTAGGGTGAGTATGGATCCAGCCCAGCATCATGAGATCTTCTGAGTCGCAGTAGTCAAATATTGCGGATTCATTCGTCGTCTCACAAGTGTCGGACGTGGAAATCTGTTCTGGAATAAGGAGTCGGGAAATGAAGAGAGCATTGGATATCAGTGTGCCACAAAGGATACCACATGTCTCCAAGTTCTTCCGAGTGTTGGATGCAGCAAGTGAAAGGAAGTGTGAACGTAGTAGAGGTGGTAGAAAGACAGTACGAAGAGGTGTGCCATTTTCAAGGTAGGCGGACGGCTTGAATGTAAAACTGGACGGATCCAGGCCTTTACGTTTATCGTCTGGGGCCACTTTCGTAGGTACTGTTGGTGCAGCTTCTGCTAGGGTCTCCTGTATTTTATCTGGACGGGGTGGCAGCGCAGCCAAGTCACCTTGCTGAGGGGGCAGGAAACTCTCTTTGGGAGGGAGCGTCGGCGGCTTTATAGGTTCGCGAGCTTCAAACCGTGGGCTTTCAACCGGAGGCGATGAGAGATCAAGCGGCTTTTGACGGGGAACAGTTGGGTACTTGTAAGTGGATGTGGATGAGACCTCGGGCAGCGGCCGGGTTGAAGACTTGGCCTTTCTGCCATCTGTATGCGGCCTATTTTCTAGGTTGAGCCGTACCTCGTGGATGCGTCGGCTCAGGTCATCTTGATACTTGCCGTCGTTTCGGTGTAGCGCCTTCTCCCAGTCTCCCCATAGCCCGGCGGCGCGTCGAGTGCCCTCCTCCCCGTCGCCGAGTTTCCCCTGGCGCATCGCATTTCTGGCGGTTGCTCTTCGGCTGATCTCTGTTCTGGCCAGCTTGACAGCTAACTCGCTATCCTTCCCAGCTTCTAATGGCTCGGCGACGCCCGAAAGAGCAGGGTCTGGAGGTGACGGTACTTGGCTTGATGCGGCGGAGTTTACGACAGTGGACGACATGCGAGACTGCCGCTCCCGCATTAACTGCGTGTATCGTTCGTATCGCTTGTTGATCCGCGGTTTCAGTTTCTCCAATATCTCCAGATTTTGTTTAACCTCTTTTTCAGCGGCTATCAGAGCCTTCCGCTCTTCCTTGACATCCTTTCCATCCTTTAAATCCGGGTGACCGGCCAAGTTTACGAGGACTAGCTGCGCATGTCGGAATAAAAGGAGGTAGGCTTGTTCGTCGTGTCCTTCGCGTAGGTAAATCTGTGCCTGTAGACGGTATATTAGCGATACACGTGTGCTAAATTTAGTGAAGCATGTACAAACCTCGCGGATAAGCGTAGCAGCCGTCCTCAGCCAGTATCGCAAGGGGACTGCAGGGTTGAACTTGTAGTCCTGAGCTAACCGGCTGATCTTCTCTACGCTCTGGGGCGCAGAAGCCCCCATAGCCGGAGGAGGGGATAAAGAGGCCATCGATAGACAGAAACCGAGTGAGAGAGCTCAGAGCGACAGGCCTGTTGCTCGCAAGGTTGTAAAGCAGTCGCGGACTGGACGGCCGGCCCACTCAGGCTCAGGCGTTAGGCAGCAGACAGAAGGTGATGTCACGGTTGGCTCTAGGTATCGACCATAATCAGCGAGGAAGCCATCCGCATTAAAACGGACAGATCAAGGGTAAGGTCGAGCCATAGACGAGGATGGGATGATGGTCGAGAGGGAGAGGGAAGAGAGAAAGCGGCGGGGCTTCGGAGGTTTGGTCTCTTCCGCGTCTCAAGCTCAACTTCGCCGCAACTCGAAAAAGTTCCAAAGCTCCTTCTGCTCTCCGTCTCTTGCTTTCGCGCTCCTGCCTGTCGCCATGAGGCCTCGATAATTACTCGTTCATTACTTTCTTGAACCTTCTCCATTTTCATAATGCCAGCAGCGCCTCGGTGGAAGGCCCTTCCCCAATTCCCCATCACGACAAAGCTGCGCGCAGTACTTCCTACCAAGAGAGCAGTGTCCAAACCACATGTTGTCAGCGAAAAGTTGTGCGGTAAGTATTAGGATCCCTTTAATGATCTGGACCTAATTTGTTTAACTTTTTCCAGATGATATCTTGCAGCGCGTCTCTCCGTTTCTCTCTCGCAATACCCCAGTTGACATCCTCGATCTATGGCCCGGGGCCGGCGTCCTATCGGCCAAAGTCAATGCCTTCCTGAAACCGCGTCGACATGTCTTGATTGAGCCGGAGTTGAAGAGCTTCAAGTCTCTTCTTGCTTCCCTCGCCAAGAAGAACCCGTCCTACAGTCTACACGAAGAGCCGATCAACAATCTACGCGACTGGCAAAGTCTGTTTCAATTTTTGCCCGAACAAGGGCCGTCAAATACGGACAGTAACGGGAGCTTACCTCGGAATGATACATTGCTTGTTCTGGCTCAATTACCCGAGTTTCGTTCAGCGAAGAACCATTTTACCGGCGCGCGATGGATGTCAGTGTTCGCAGAAGAGTGTTTGCGGCAGGTTGGGCTGCATTCTTATGGAAGCGTACGGTTACTGGCATCAATGTCGTCGTCAGACATCACATCGATTCTTCCTCGTCAAATAAGCTCCCGGAGTCGTCCGTCACTTCTAACCGAGCAAGTGGCCCTTCACGCCTTTGAGGTAGCGTCGACGATGGATGAGACGAGAGCCACATGGGGTAGTGCGAAGCAATGGGAGACCCTAGTAGGAGGTCTTGCACGGGTTGAGCAAAGGGCATCTGAAGACAATGTTGTGGTTCCCCTTGGTAGAGAATATCCGCCCATTGAAAAAGCGCCTGACAGTCCTCTACCTGCTCGGATCCCAGTTCCTTACTATCCGCGCCTCAAGACACCTGCCCATGAGAAATACCTTCAGGACATCAACGAAGCCGACAGCGCAAGTCCTGACACCTCAAACTATAAAAAACTCATGAAACAGAAGTCCACAGCGGCTACGAAGCTCAAATTCGAGAACAAGCAGGTCGCCATTCGCACCGATGCTACAAATATGCAGAACAGAATTGACGACTTCAACAAATCCATATCTCGACTCGCAGCAGATCCAACCTCCACTCTTGCCAGCCTAAAACCGATTGTCCGTCAAATCAAGGCTCTTCGCAAAGCATCCGCCGAAGTGGAGTCTCAACATCATTTTGAAACTACGCGCAACATACCCCAGTTGAGAGACGACAGACGTGCAGCCTACCATACCGGTAACTACGACGACGCGCTCCTTCTCTTTGATCGCCGTCCCTTTGAACCACTCCTCATCGATGCGCCAGAATTGTTCCCCCGCGACGAGTTTAGATCTTTTCTGTACTTTGAAGCAGACCCAAACCCTCGTATCCTCACACGCCTGAAACCCCTGGACGAAAAGACGTACGACCTTGCCTCCCGCTTCTTCACATCTTTCACCCTCTCCCTCCAAGTCAACAACATGCTCACCGTGCCAAAACTCATGGAGAAATTCTTTTCCAACTACTCTGCAAACGACATGGTCAAGGCCGTTCCCGCGCTGGCAACTCACGCGTCTAAACAACCCAAGCCAAACTTCGATTCACTTCCTAAGACTCTGCATCCTGGTTTTGACGCCGCCAATTCATCGGCGAAGCCGGACCCGGTTTCCTGTTTTCAGGAAAACCTCGACTACGACCTCTCCGATGTCAGTTGCCGCATTCTGTCTCCAGAGACTCTTTGGGACATTAGCATCGAATACGCCAAGACTGGTAACAATCAGTCCACCCTCCAGCTTAACCGGCTGATGGGGGGGTCGATGACGACGGCACAGACTCGGGAGATGTTCCGTGAGAAGATGCAGAAGCGGTGGTAGTCATTAACCTTTCTCTTCGCCATTGTGACTTTACACACTGTTGGAGTTTCTTATTGCATTCTGGTGTCATAGGCTGTTTCTGCTCAAGGAGTTTCGTTATCATTCTGGCGTTCGGGCCCACTCATACATTGCATGCATGGATCGGTGTTTTGCTCGGTTTTATTGGGATGGGGGATTTCATCTGCACTATATGCATTGGACCACATGTACCATATATATATTGATCGGTGTAATATAGATATTTAGATAGAGAGCTAAACTAGATCTAGAGCTGATTAGATTGACTTCCCGGATAGACAACCCGTCATCCAGTGAAGCGAAATATACAATATCTTCCCTCTACACTACTCTCTCCCTCCACCTGTATCCTCGTCACTTGAAGGCCCAGGTTATGGAAAATCTACAAAACAGAAAAACAACATTGTTGAAATTGACGCATTATTGACGTGCCCTCCAATTCACTACCTAGCTAGCTACCATACCATAGTTAAGGCGCCAATCTACTTTCTAGCCGCCCAGGTAGCTTATCCTGAACACAACTGCTCGAACTGCTCCAATTTCCTTTAACTTATCTGCTCCAGACCGATTCCGCTGTTCTATGACCTACCCCACGAACGCACTAGATGAGTAGATCCATACGTAAGCCAGAGGTAAGGTAGGTCTCGCTAGGAAGGAGCGGATGGAATCGTCAAGGGCACAGCGCAAATGGCAGGAGCGATCAACCACCTACCTACCAGTGAATATGTTTGAAACGGAAAGTGCGATCCGTGGCCGTGTCATGTCGTTCCTTCCCTTCCCGCCCTGCTCTGGATTGCTGTTCATGGGCACCTACGTAGGTATCTACGTATTTAGATGTGGGATGGAGGTATTGGGGTGTTATTCTTGTTTCACCTATTCTAGGGGGAAGTTTCCACTCTGTCATCTAGGTAACGGTATGTATTAAGGAAGAGATGGATGGTGGAAAGGGATTTGAGCAATGGTTCAATCAGATAATTTATATTGGAGCGGTAGTTCTATTAAATCATCACAGCGATCGACGAGTGTAGCATGATTGAGATGGACACGAAGATGATACATGTTATATGCAAATCAAGAGTAGCTGAAGCTAGGGACGAGAACGTAGATGTATGCCAATGAAATGAATGCAATGCATGTAGATCATACAGGGATGCAGACATAATAATGAAACAGAATATAATATAGTATGATATAGAAACAAACAGTACCGAAGACCGACTGTTGTGTAATAAAGGGTATCACAAATTGGTGTTGAGAAAGAAATAGAAAGAAGAGAAGCACATCGTGGTACATCTTTCAAAAGCATGAAGCATGAAGAGGAGAAAAAAATATATGTGGAAACATATGATACAAGTAGATGGCGGTACTTGTGGATGTCAAGGTCGGATCTCGTAAATGTCGGATCTCGTCTCGTGAACCTTTGTTGTAGATGTCAGTCGTAGACATCGGTAGTCGTATTCGTAATATCGGACCTCGTAGATGTAGGTAGATGTCGTCTGTCAACTTGAATGCCAATTTAGACAGACAAGTCACTCGCCAAAGCCAACCACTCCGCACAGTCGACCCTCAGACTCGGATCCTTAGCAATCCCCGGCTTAACAATCTTCTCGACAATACCATTCTTCGGTACGCGCGTGCCATTCGCCCCTGACGATCTCGCAAAGTCAATGACCATATGGCCGTCCTTTGCAACCATGAGACGCTGCGCGGGGCTGAAGCCCGAGTAGATCATGAGATCGCCTGTTGCGGCAGCAAGCAGCGTAACAGCCATAGAGAAGACATCTGAGGCCGGTGCTGGGGCAATAGGGTCTGGTGATGAGAGAGCGCGGAGGATTTCAGGTGCTGTAAAGGGTGGTGTTACCGCTGAGATAGCAGTTGATGGTTCCGATTCCGATGTTGATTCAGGTGTAATGGAGTGCGCGGAAGAAAAGTCCGCGAGGAGAGGCTCGTAAGGGAAGCCATCGCTTGATGTCATATTGCTGTCGCCCTCAAAATCAATAGATATGTAAGGCCGCAGCAGGATATTATGCGGCTTGATATCGCCGTGCACGATTTGCGCCTGCTCATGAAGCCACGATAGACTGGCGATGAGTTTCTTGGCGAGGTCATGCCACTGCGGCATACCGAGGACAGGATCGAACATTGTCCTTGTGGTGAAATTCTGCTGCGCAAAGCGCGCTTTCTCCTCGACGTAGCTTGATAAAGATAGCGGGACTGCGCCCATGACTATCGTGCTCGACTCGGCGATATACCCGTGGAACGGAACAATGTGCCGCTCAGACCCAGGCACACAGCTGGCGCGAGTGAGCGCGCGCGCTTCAGCGTACAAGACAGCTTTGGCATCTCGTCGTCCAGGTGACTTGACAGCTACCAAGCGTCCCTTGGTAACAGGGGAGCTGGGCGGCGTGAGGGGGCGAGTCATAGCGGGACTCGGGTTTGCGCGCGGCGACGCAAAGGCCTTGTAGACGACGCTCCATGCGCCGGAACCGAACGCGACGCGCCGGCCTTTCTCGTCGAACTCGTATTCGAGCTCATCGTGGAACTGTCGTGGGCTGGTGAGACTGTACACAGCCCCCGAGAAGTATGCGCCAGCGGAGGATAGAGTGGCGCTAGAGGTGTTGGCGCTATCTGCGCTGCGGCCATCAAGGATGGGAGTCACTGGGGGAGTCAGGCCAAGCCCTGGCGCATTAGCGCCGTTGTTTGCGGGCTTCGTGGAGATAGAGAGCTGCATGGGTGCATGCGCCGCCATGGCTGTTGAGTGCTGATAAGCTGTTTGGGTGGGTTGACGTGTTTTGTTGTATAGAGGGATATAAGAGATAGAATGAGAGCGCGTATAGAGACGTATAGATATTGCGATCAAGCGCGTTACGAATATTCGTATATAGGCTTGAGTAGATCAGGCGCAGTAGATGGAGATGGGTGATAAAAAGAAGACGAGAGCGCAGCAACAGCGAGATATGAGATGACTCGACCCTGGAACGCAACTCCGGTGGCGACGGCAGGAATCTCCTTCCAGGACGTTAAGATGACGACTGAGTCAACTTTACGTACGTTCAACGAAGGCAAAAGGGTAAATTTGGCGCAGTGGTCAGGAACGTCTGGCCGGCGAACCGTGGAAGCGACGGAGTTGGATAGCAGAGGAGTGTATCAGAAACATGGCGCGGGTTGGACTCGGAGGGTATTAAGTAGCAAAGCGGGACAATAGGAAAGTGGAAGAGATGTCAATAGGATAATGAATAAGAAAGAGAGAAGAAATGAGGAAAGAAAAGAGCGAGAAAGTGAAAGAGATTTGAAGCAGAAAAAGAAAGAAATTGGATCGCCGGGGAGCTTAACTGGCAATGGGATGGATGGGGGGAACCGTGGGAACTGTGGACTTGCTCCTTGTCTGCCCTTACGTGTCGTACAGCAGCATTGTCCTGTGCTTGTCCTACTCATTTCCTGTGCATCATGATTCCTCTCCAATAAAGATAAGAAATGCAACCGCGACTACAGCATGTAATCTAGTAATCTATAGTCCCTTGGACTAATACTACGTTAGCATTGGCAGCGACTAGTGAGCGTTAGAGTTGACTCGCAATCCGGTTTGGTCTTGTTCGTGCCGTACAACTTTACCGTTTATTACTGCGCTAGCCCTATTCCAGCACCCTCGGCACGACAGATGCGGCAACCCGATTCTTCACCTGCACCCTGTTGCATTTGGCTGCAGCCTCGACGCGGGTAAACGGTGCGGTACTACGAGCATGCAGACAATCTTTACTCCTGTCTGTACGACTCCGGAAGGGAGGCACGCTCGTGTAGTCATTTCGGGAATTGTTGGACATGACTGGTATAGATACTTCGCGGTAGTCAGCTGACCTGTCAAATTGGTTCTTATCAGTAATTTGACGGTACAGCCCTGTACCCTTGTCTGGTGGAGTTGGTTCGTTGGACCCCAATTTGATCTTATCTCCATAGACCTGGCGAGGCCCGAGGATGTTGCTAATGATAACTGAATGTCCGGTTCAGTCACTTTCATCTTATCACGCGTAGTCTACTTTGCCACTTAGATAGACAAAGAGTCTTCAAAATCGATCAGAATACGCATATCCTGTAAGCAACGTATACTTCATTTTGTAACACGCCAAAGTCAAGCAGAGCCAATCTCCGCCCCACGTGGTCCCACCGCGAGTGCCAGTCAGACTCGGCCTTTGATCTGTCAGGAAGTTGATCTTCGCTGCTCCGGCCCGACTCCGCTTATCGATGTTCTTCACTTCCAGGGCATGGCAAGCCACTGCTGCACTGTGATATCATCATCTGCCAGAGTGACCACCTCGCTGGGAATCAAGTAGGGCTGGCTGCCTATTCTGCCAAGGTTTCTGTGCAGCATCGATACACCCCGCACTATGTAATAGAATAGTAATTGATTCCCCCCCGAGGATGCCGATGCCATGCTGTTGCTGTTGCTGTTGCTGTTGCCTGTTCACCTTTTGGCCTCTGCGTAAGCCGCAGTCTGTCCGAATTGCCCGATGTCAAAGCTCTGCTCACTTTCACTCCTACTCGCGAGTGCTAGACTCAGAATATCTCTTCAACCCCCTCTCCCAATACCCAAAATTATCATTCAACCTCCCCTCAAACAACCACCTCACCACATACGCCAAAACACCCACCTGACTCTCCCAATTACGCACCTCAACCACAACACTCCCATTCTCAACAACCTCCTCAACCTCATGCACCCTCTCCGCAGTCAAAAACCACGATATGAGCCCTCCCGCACCGGAATCAGAAGCCCAAACAATCCGCCCCTTCCTGCCCCCCTCACCACTCTCATCAGCCATCGAAGGCCCAGACCCAGACTCAGGCGGCGGCGGCGGCGGCGGCGAATACTCAATAACCTCCAAAAAAGTCTCATTCAACCCCCTCTTATCCGGCTGCGGATCCTCATGTCGTTCGGGATACATATTCGCGTGAAAAGTAAATTTCGTTCCCTGGCGGAGATGCGGACTTGTAGCCGTCGCATTCGGTTGAGAGCGGATCGTGACGCGCGGGATGAAGTGGTTCCATGAGGGGTATGTTGATATATCTGTTAATGCGGACCAGACTGTTTCGAGGGGGGCGGAGATGCGCGTTGTGCTTGTTATGTAGAGGGTTGCGGAGGAGGAGGGGATGTTGGGTGTTGGGTGTTGGGGGGCGGTTGGCATGTTTGGGGGGTCGTGGGTTGAATGTAGGTTTGTTATGGGTACTGTTGGTAGGTAGGTAGATGCTAAATTGAGGTAAGGCGTGCGATATTGCAGGTGTAGATCGGAGTTTGGAGACAAGGTAAGGATTTGAGCTTGAGCTGCAGAAGCTTCGAGGTAAGGGGACGGAGCTATAGCTGGTCGTTTCACGTGATCTCGTACATCTTTATAGCAAGGTTCATCAACTATCGCTACAAGGTTTCTCTACAATCCTACATTCCGAACTGGACCGTTACATCGAATATGTATAGTATTCTCTCATATAATGTCTTGTTTTTTTTCTCAAAAAGAGGGCATCCTAGGAAGATCAATATCCTCCCATTCAGCCTTTCCTTCAGGTATAGCACTGCAGGTACTGGCACTACTACCCGCCCAATCAACAACACTCACACCACAACCATCACCAGCAGACATTTGCTCCTGCTCAATATCACCAAATTCCCACCGTAGCTCCTGTTGTACTTGAATCCCCGATCCGATATGTTCAACAGATTCCTGGTCCATATTAGCCGAAATATCAGCAGAGTAACTACCCCGCCCTGCATATGGCTTCCAGAGACTCGAACTATGAGGTAAATGCTTCTCCGTGCGATGGCTGTGCGGGCTGCGAGACGATGAGGGAATCATGCGAGGGAATGCGCGGATGATGAGTTGGCGGAATGTCGGGAGGCTGGCGCAGACGAGGGCGACGTTGGATTCGACGAAGGACCAGGTTGTTACGAAGCCGTTGTGACCTAGTCCAGCATGACATGTCAGCCTCATTCGAGGGGGGCTGGGCCATACTGCTGTACTTACGGCTTCTATCTTCCGATTTGATAAGCATGACTAGGGAATGAAGGCGGGCTACGCCTGTAGCACAGACACTAGAAGCTGATCAGTGATTGCGTGTACCGTATCATGCTGGTGGGCAACATACAACAACCCAAGAGCAAATATGGCCATCAAGCATATCTTCTGCCTCGGCGGAACCCGCAAACTGATCAATTGTGGCATGGGCGCGGCAACAATGACCAAGTCGCTGACAATCTGCATGGCAGCAGTAAGACACCACACCAGCGGCCGCGAGACACAGTGTTCATATTGCTGGTACCAGAACGCCTGTACAGGCACGCATATGAGTAATGTGCCCAGAACCATATACAGCCCCGAAGCGACGACGAGTATGAGAAGAATGATGAGGAAAATTCGGTACTTTCTCGTTGTGAAGAGGCGCATATAGAGTATGACCATTGAGATCTTGGTTAGGTTTAGGGTGAGGTTGTACATTGGGACTGAAAAGTAGAGCATCTGCGGCGCTAGTTGTCAGCGTCATGCATTTCATGCTAATTGACAAAGAGCAACGGCCATACCTTGATCTGCATTCTAAACTCATTCGGAGACAGAGACGATACCGGCTTCCCCATGCCATGCGCGTGCTCTAAGCAATGTCAGCACTATTCAACCAGCGATTGGGACATAAGCCTTGCCGGTAAGTATGATCCCGAAGAATGCATAGTCAGTTGCCTGACAATAGCTTGTCAGCAAGCTGGATCAAAGAAGAGCACTAAGGAAGGCATACCAGCGCAAGCAACAAAAACCAATCATCCCACCCCGGCGTCCTTATCAACCTCAATCTCGTATAAATCCTCAGCGCAACAACGACAGTCGCCACGCTGACGAACGTTATAGCAACAGGAAGCACATACATCCTGGTGCTATCTGTCCGCCAAGCGCAAGCGAGAAATAAGGATCAAGGAGTAAGTGCCTGACCCGAAACAAAGCCTAGATATAAAGAAACCCATGTTCGGGGAGAAGGGCCATTGTCAAGAGGTGTGAAAAAAGATAGGTTATGCATGGTAGGTAAGGTTCTGCGCCGAAAGTAGCCGTGCCCAGAGCTGGGGTTTGCTGGGGTTCGGGCTCGCCGAGACCCTGAAGGATGGAGATACAGCTATACATTGCGTCAAAGACTCGCGCGGACCAATCCGAGGAGGCTAAAGCTTTTTATCTTGATAATTGGCAAAGGAATTGGGCGAGGAGAGGTGGGTGAGGGAGCCGGTCCAAGGGTCTGGATCATGGGAACCTTGGGATGCACAGGTGTACAGACCCTTATGTAACCATGACTCTCGCCGGATGTGGAAGGTCTGAAGACTGCCCTAGATAGATTAGCACTAGGTTGGTCTAATAATAAGTGGCAGGGTTGTAGATCACAGAGGGAAACAAGGAAGAGATAGAATAACGTAGTTTCCTGGACTGAACCTATACAGCAGATCCGGCCATGACGCGTCCTACTGGTAGATACCAAGCTCCAGACAGCGCCCCCAGGTCTTCGACCATAAGAAGATTCAGAAAACAAGTTCAATTGTACTATGCGTTATCGTTTCCAAGAAAGCAAATCCTTTTCATCATCCTCACCAGCTTAGTATATACAATGCGGTAGTCGGAACCATATCATGTCTCCCGGTCTAGGAAGAATCTAGTCAACATGATTTATATGATGGACCAGGTATCAAAATATTCCAAACGCGACAAGTAAATGCAAAACATCAGATCATCGTAATATGTTTACAGGCGAGCCTTGAGGTTGGACTTGAGACGGCGCTCAACGGCAGCAAGGTACTCGCGGGTAGTGACCCACGCCTCACGCTCCTTGCGGCCCTGGGCAAGGGCAAGGTCCTTGGTCATGATGCCCTCCTCGTTGACAACGTCGATACAGGCGCGCTCGAGCTCCTCGGCGAAGGTAACGACATCGGGGGTCTCGTCGAGCTTACCACGCTGGATCAGACCACGGGTCCAGGCGAAGATGGAGGCAATGGGGTTGGTGGAGGTCTCGCGGCCCTTCTGGTGCTCGCGGTAGTGACGGGTGACGGTACCGTGGGCAGCCTCGGACTCAAAGGTCTTGCCGTCAGGGGTGATAAGGGTCGAGGTCATGAGACCGAGAGAGCCAAAGCCCTGGGCGACGATGTCGGACTGGACGTCACCGTCGTAGTTCTTCAGAGCCATAATGAAGCCACCCTCGCTCTTGATCATCTGGGCGACCATGTCGTCAATGAGACGGTGCTCGTACCAGATGCCCTTGGCATCGAAGTCCTTCTTGTAGGTGGTCTCGAAGATCTCCTGGAAGATGTCTTTGAAGCGGCCATCGTACTTCTTGAGGATGGTGTTCTTGGTGCTCATGTAGAGGGGAAGACCCTTGGTAATGGCGAGCTTGAAGCTAGCGTGTGCGAAGCCGCTGATGGACTCATCGGTGTTGTACTGGGTCTGGGTAATACCACCACCCTGGAAGTCGTAGACCTTGATGGACTCAGGCTCGCCGCCCTCGGGGGTGTAAACAAGCTCAAGCTTGCCGGGGCCGGGGATCACACGGTCGGTAGCGCGGTACTGGTCACCGAAAGCGTGACGACCGATGATGATGGGCTTGGTCCAGCCGGGAACAAGACGGGGGATGGCGGGGATGACGATGGGCTCACGGAAGACAGTACCGCCACTGGGAGAAGTTAGCATTTATACGCGCAAAACCTCAGAGCTAGGCCGTACAGAATGTTACGGATGGTTCCGTTGGGTGAAAGCCACACTGAGCATTCTAGTTAGCCAGCTTTTTTCGCGAACGCCATAGTTGATGCATACTCTTCTTCAGCTTGAACTCCTCAACACGAGCCTCATCGGGAGTGATGGTGGCGCACTTAACACCGACACCATACTTCTTGATGGCCTCGGCAGACTCGATGGTGACCTTGTCGTCAGTCTGGTCACGGTACTCGATGCCCTAGAGGATGTTAATCTGCTGCGTATTTCTAATGAGGTGCTAAGAGCGTACCAGATCGTAGTACTTGAGGTCGATGTCGAGGTAACTAGCTTGTCTGAGCCAAGACCAACAAAGCCGAGGTATAAGATCAACTTACGGCAAGATCAACTATAGCAGGGAACAACTGTTAGCTTCAATTCAATTAACGATGCAACTGCATCGTGATACGACGCAGTACAGATCAAGAATAGTAGACTCACTTTCTCTCTAATTTCTTTCCAGATAATGCGGGTCATCTAGGGAACGGTTTAGTTAGCGACATGTGAAATATTAACCCCTCCCAAGCACTCCCGTTGTCTGCAAGCGATAATCCCCGGAAGACTGACGCTGTCCTAGCAGGAAGCAGGCGACTTTCGCCGGCGTCCCCCGCGATCAAGCAGGGTCACCACGAAAACGCGCCTCCCGAGGATGCAAATCAACCAGCATATAAGGCGCTGTCGCACAGCGCATAGCCATGCAGTCCGGGGCACAACGGGCAACTAGGGCTTCTACCCCCATGCTTGCTTTTTATTTCCTTCAAAGCTCAGATTCAGATTGTACCTACCTCATCACCGTCCAACTCCACGACGGGGTTGATGACCTTGATCTTTTGTCCTTCAGTCGCCATGGTGCGGGCTTGGATGCGGAACAGGGAAGTAGCAGCTGCGGGGCTAGAGACGCGAGCAGAGGAAGAGGCGAGAGCACGAGCGGTAGAGGGAGAAACTGAAGAAGAGGAAGATCGGGCGGAATAAGAAGCAGAAGAAAAGCTGCGAAGAGCGGAGGAAGTAAGAGGGGCAGCGCTGGAGAGAAGAGGGGAGTTGAGGGAGCGGCGAGCCAAAGCGGAAGTGAACCGAACCGACGACATGGTGCAAGGCGATTAGTATTCGCAATCGACACGACTGGGTAACCGGCAAGGGATTGCTGGGATGTGGAGGGTGGGCGCGGAGGATTGCCCGTTCACTGCTGCAAGCGGATTCGACACTCGGTAAGTCAAGGGACTCTGAAGCTGGAGCACTGGAGCTTAGAGACGGCGATTCACCACGTACCCGAGGGAACTTTGTAGGAGGCTCGGGTGGAAGGAGAGCGGCAGTGGAGTCGCAGATGGACGAGGCTGCTGTCGCGGAGCAGAACGGAGCAGGCCGGTTAATGATTCTCAGATCCAGAGAGGTGGAAGAAAAAAAGCTTGGGGCAGAGGAGAGTGTGAAGTTAAAGAGGAGTTCTTATCCCCACGAAGCTTGATGGAGCTCTTCCTTTTCCGCCCACCGTCGAGCGCCGAAGCCGGACGTCCTGAATAACACGATCAATAATGCGATCGAGGCTACAGATAATCGAGAGTATGGAACTTCGTGGGATTGCGATCTAGAATTGCCTACGATTTTAAACTGGCGACTACACGCCTGAAGTATAAAAGGCTGGTGACGTTGGTCAGGCGACTTTCTTACTCCAGACTCAGTTCGTGCGGAGTGCAGATGCGGCGGACTTGAGGGCGATATTTTCCCGTCCACTACTAACTCACTGCAACGCTGCAACACTGTGCTTGTTTGACTCGGCCTACTGTTCAAATCACCTTCCAGAGATTCTCCGTGTCTATACTGGGTATTCTGGTATGTATCAAGCCGACAGGAGCGTTTTCCCGCGGTCATCCAAGAATTTTCCGCCGGCTGCAACCACGAAAGCTGCGATCTTCGGATGTTCCCTTGCATTAGCCGCCCAGCCTTGTCGGAGTTGGAACGGTCCTCCGGAGCCTCGGTTACTAACTACACCCAGTTAGGGAAGTCCTCAGTGAAACAGTTATTATTCTGTATATTTTGCGCTCCCTATCCTGTTGAAGATGTATACCCATGATTTTCCTTAATTACCACCCATTGGGCTCCAAAGTTGAAATGAACCCGCACAAACGCTGCCATGCCTGTCGTAAATCAAACAATAAATCGAACAATGTCTAGGAAAATATATTCCATAAAATGTCTCTAGAAGAGGCCGTCAATCTCCCCGGTCTCGGGGTCAATGTCGACGTTCAAGTATCCGGGTGCCGTCGGCAAGCCGGGAATCGTCTGAATATCCGCCGCAAGCGCGTACCTGTAGATCAATTCGGTTAGCCAATTTGCTATATAGCCGGAGGTGAGCCGGAAAAAGTGGTCTTACAGATATCCACCGCCAACCGCCAAGCGAACGTCGCGGATGGGGACCGTGAAACCAGTGGGAGCTCCCTTGAGCGCCGGGTCGTGGCTGAGAGAGTACTGCGTCTTGGCGATGCAGATGGGAAGGTTAGAGAAGCCCTGGGCAGTGTAGGTGTCGACCTTCTTCTGCGCCAGCTCGCTGAACTCCACCTTCTCAGCTCCGTACATGGACTTGCCGATGCGCTCAATGCGCTCTTGAATGCTACCCTCTAGATCGTACAGAAGCTTGAAGTCCTTAGGCTTGGAGCTAGCCATGATGACGGCCTTGGCCAAGTCAATGGCACCAGCTCCACCCTCGGCCCAATGGTTGGCAGAGACAGCGTCCTCCGCGCCGGCCGCAATAGCTTCCTCGCGAATGATGGCGATTTCGGCCTCAGTGTCTGTCTCGAAGCGGTTGATGGCCACCACGACTGGGACGCCGTACTGACGGGCATTCTCAATGTGCTTCTTGAGGTTGACGCAGCCAGCGCGCAGGATCTCGGTGTTCTCTGTGCGGTAGACTTCGTGGAGCGCGGCTCCGGGGCTGATCTCAGGGCCGCCCCCGTGAACCTTCAAGGCACGGACAGTAGCGACAATGACGACGGTGTCGGGAGACAGACCGGAGGAGCGGCACTTGATGTTGAAGAAGCGCTCTCCTCCCATAGTGAAATCGAAACCGGCCTCAGTCACGACGAAACCAGTCTTGGCTTCATGGTCCTCCTCAGGCTCGGTACCCGCGAGCTTCAGGGCCACGCGGTCAGCCAGTACTGAACTGGCTCCAATACTGATGTTGGCGAAGGGACCGGCGTGCACCAGGACGGGTGTACCCTCCAAACTCTGCATCAGGTTCGGCTTGATCGCATCCTTCATCAGGGCCGCAAGGGCACCTCCTGCGCCGATGTCGTCACAAGTGACGGGCTCTCCCCGCTTCGAGGTAGCAACGACCATGCGGCCAAGTCTCTCCCGCATGTCCTCGAGACTGCTGCTGAGCGCGAGGATGGCCATACACTCACTGGCAACGGAAATGTCGAAGCCAGTCTCACGAGTCAATCCCTTCTCAGTCGGGGCCTGCCCAACGGTGATTCCTCGGAGGTGACGGTCGTTGACGTCCAAAACACGGCGCCAGGTGATGGTTGAGGGGTCGATGTCAAGACGAGCAAATCGGTTGATTTCATCCTCGGTGAGATCGTTAGGCTCAGTCTTTGTAATGCCCAGCTTGTTCAGCCGCTTGAACATGACGGGCTTGAACTCGCGCTTGCCCTTCTTCTCGGGGACAAGGCGCTTGTAGAGAGCAGCATCCTTTTGAGTAGCCTCGTGGAACATACGGGTCTCAATGGCGGCAGCGAGCAGGTTGTTGGCCGCAGTGATGGCGTGAATGTCACCAGTCAAGTGCAGGTTGAACTCATCCATGGGAATAACTTGACTGTATCCACCACCGGCAGCTCCACCCTTGATACCAAAGGTAGGTCCCTGACTGGGCTGTCTCACGTTGGCGAAGACGACACGGTTGAGGTGTGCGCCGAGAGCCTGACTCAGACCCAGTGTAGTTGTCGACTTACCCTCACCAAGAGGAGTAGGAGTGATACCACAGACCAAAATGTATCGGCCATCGCGGCGGTGGCTCAAGCGCTTGAGAACGTCAAGGCTCACCTTGGCCTTGGTGTGGCCGTAGGGCTCGAGTTCGTGGGAACCAATACCAACTTCAGATGCGACTTGTGTGATAGGCTTGGGGTACTGTGAACGGGAGATGGCAATGTCTGACGGGACAGGGGTGGCCAGCTTGATTGGGAGCGGGGTTATGTGTCGCTCCTTCTGCTTCTCGAAGTAAGCCTTTGCTGACGCGACGACGTTCTCCAAGAGCATAGCAACTGTCATAGGGCCAACACCGCCAGGGACGGGTGTGATCTTGGAAGCGACCTCGACGGCAGAATCGAAGTCGACATCTCCAACCAGACGCTGACCAGACTTCTTAGTAGCGTCGGGCTTGTAGTTGATACCGACATCAATGACGACCGCGCCAGGCTTCAACCAGTCGCCCTTGACAAACTCTGTCTTTCCAATGGCTGCGATGAGGATATCCGCGTTCTTGACAGTACGGGCAATGTCGGGGGTCTTCGAGTGGCAGACAGTCACGGTGGCATCTGCGTTTTTCAGGAGATAGCTGACCGGGCTTCCAACGATGTCGCTTCGGCCGAGGACAACAGCCTCCTTACCTGCAGGATCGACACCGCTGGCCTTGAGCAGGGCCATCACGGCCTTGGGCGTGCAGGGGACGAAAAGAGGGTGGCCGCCGCGCTTGGCCAGCTCACCGATGTTGATCGCTCCAAAACCATCGACATCCTTCTCGTCGGCGACGGCAGAAGTGACTGTGTGCTCGGAAAGGTGCTGGGGGAGGGGCAGCTGGACGAGGATGCCGTGTACTGAGGGGTCATTATTGGCTTGGCTGATCTCCTGAAGGATCTCAGGCTGTGTAATGGACTCGGGGAAGTTAACGACTTTGCAGAGGATGTTGGCCTTGACAAAGGATATAAGTTAGCTTCCGCAAGGGTGACCTGCAGATGTCGCAAGGGTACATGGCAGCAACATACCTCCTCGGCAGCCTTCAACTTCATGCGCACATAGGTGCCTGAGTATCAGTTAGCCCCTCCACTACTCAATATCACCACATTTTGACTCACTCGAATCAGATCGGCCTCCGACTAGAAAAAAAACCAATGTTAGTATCTTTCCGCGGAAAGCATAGTTTGAGGCGTACCTTGGAAGATCACCAGGCTGGGCTTGAACCTGGGGTTGATCTGCTGGATTTTCTCAATCTCATCCTTCAACCCCGCTCGGATGTCCTTCGCGATTTGCGTGCCATCAATCTTTTCGGCCGCCATGGCAGCTGTCGTGCTCGAGAATTGACGAGGCTGACACAATAGGACGGGAAACTTTTTAGAGCTTTCCCGGTAGCGTCGGAGAAGCAATGGGCGCCGACGAGACTGATTTAAGAGCCCACGTTGGATAGAAGACTGTCGGGAATAAAGAGAGGAAGAAAGATTTTGGGAAAAAATTCGGCGTGAGGAAGAATAGGAGCGCAGAACCCACGGAGCGACACCGAAGCTGTTTGCTCTCACAGCAGCACAGCGGGGTACGGTGGCCGAATAGGCGGGGGGAGATGGCATCAATTACTCCTTTTGGGGCCAGCGCGCCGGAGAACTGGTGCTGCAGATAGGGAAACCAGACGATCCAGCGGAGCTGATTTGCAAAGGCAATGAATAATGTACAGAGGTCAATTGAAAAGAAGACAAGTCAATCAAACAATACGCTCATCATAGAGCAGCTCTTTACTCTCTGATGTTTCTGTTCTCTGAGCGTATACACGGTCGTGCTATCGGGCTTTTTCCCTTTGCTCCGAATGATGAAGCTCCGACATGCTCGACGTCCATTGGCGCAGAGAGGCAGAGACTGATGTCAGCAAGCCGCGGCCAGCGTCGATCACGCTAAGCCTTTTTCTGAGTGGACTCGAGGGCTGTTCCAGTCATGTGACTCTCAACTGAAGATACCGGAACATCTTAGCCTCCGGTATCGTGTATGGCCATTGTCATATGAAGTCTTGGCATTGGACCCGCGGACTGTGCGATGAAATTCGTGAACTCGCCGAGTGAAGTTAGAGAAAGGCCGCCGTAATTCACCCCGCCAGACAATCAGCCTCAACACCCAGTCGGTCTCACAGATATCTTCCATCTGTGATCCAGCTTTCTCCAACTTCTCGCGACCTCCGCTAAATCACATATTGGTCGGTCAAAATGAGACCTATTCTGCTCGCGGGCCATGTGCGTTTTTCCCCCAGGCACCTCCGATGGAAGAGCCTGTTCACTTTTTTGACGCTATGTTGAGCTTTTAAAACAGATCGCTAATCTTTGGAAATCTTGCAGGAGCGGTCCCTCAACCAGATCAAGTTCAACCGCGATGGCGATCTCCTCTTCTCGGTAGCTAAGGATAAGATTGTGTGCGCTTGGTGGTCGGCCAACGGTGAACGACTTGGTACCTACTCCGGACACTTGGGTGCTATCTGGACTGTCGATGTCAGCCCCAACACTATTCTCCTCGCGACCGGCTCTGCAGACAACTCCGTGCGCCTATGGAACGTGAAGACTGGCGAGTGTGTTAAGGTGTGGGAATTCCCTACGGCGGTTAAGCGTGTCGAATTCAGCCCCGATGGCAGCAAGGTTCTGGCCGTGACGGAGAAGCGTATGGGTTTCTTGGGTACAATCGCCGTTCTCGATATCAACTACGATGGAGACTACACAAGCCAGGCCGACGAGCCTAGCCTCAGAATCACCTGCACAGAGAGCAAGGCCACAGTTGCTGGATGGAGTTACTTGGGCAAGTACATCATTGCTGGCCACGAGGACGGAAGCGTCAGCCAGTACGATGGAAAGGTGCGATTCATTTTCTTACAATTAGGGGTGGTTGCAAATGACTAACATCTGCTTCAGACCGGTGAGCAACTGGAGAACGTCCAGGCCCACGAATTCGACCACCAGATCAACGACCTCCAATTCTCCCCTGACCGCACACACTTCCTTACTGCCTCCAAAGACAAATCCGCCAAGGTATGCTTTTTCCCCCCCAGCTTCCAGCTTCCACAGAATCCAGAATGATAACTGACGGCTCCAGCTCATCGCCACCAGTAACCTCGCCATCCTGAAGACCTACGTTGCCGACACACCACTAAACAGCGCCTCCATCACCCCCAAGAAAGACTACGTTATCCTGGGAGGTGGTCAAGCCGCCATGGACGTCACAACGACCTCCGCCCGCCAGGGTAAATTCGAGGCCCGCTTCTACCACAAGGTTTTCGAGGACGAGATCGGCCGTGTCAAGGGTCACTTCGGTCCCCTGAACACCATTCAAGTTCACCCCGCCGGTACGGCGTACGCCTCCGGTGGTGAGGACGGTTACGTCCGTGTCCACCACTTCGACAAGCCTTACTTTGACTTTATGTACGAGGTTGAGCGCGAGCAGTTGAGGCGGTAGGCGAATGCGTGATGAGACGATGGTAGAATTCCCATTTATTTTCTTTTTCTCTTGTTCAAAGTTATCGCATCTCTTGAATGTCATGAGTGATGGCATGTTTTGTTGAAGTTGAAGTTGAAGGCGAAGGCGAAGTCCAAAAGCACAGAAGAAAAGAGACAGCTACGCGAGGAGGTGTGGTGGCTTCGGAGAAGACCTGGGTGATTGAAGTGATGAGCTACTTTTCATCTATATCATGATAAGACGGAGTTGGTATCATATTCTATTTCTGGTCGCTTTCGTGTCCTAATAAAAGAAACTTTACTTCATTTTTTTCGAACGCGTATGTAGATAGGTATTTCCTAGATGGCAATAAATTGCTCTAGTTCGCCGATATATATTCCGGTCTATATCTCTTTACCAGGTCGACGCTCTAACGCAAAACACGACACGCAATACAGAAGAAAAAATATGTCTCATGTCATATCATTCAATGGAGGGCATAACATAACAGCCGAGAAAAAGCCTGGGACACAGAGGCCAAAAGGAGAAAAAAAGAAGAATCATGGTTTATCATCTCATCAAAAAAGTAGGTAAGTATAGGTAATCTGTGTGTCCCAACCCTCCCTTAGAAAAAGTCGCGCGCCCACCCGCGGTCGATTTACTTTTTCTTAGGGAACTTCTCGCTCCCAATGTCATTACCCCGAAGCTTAACATTCAGTACGCGCTCCATAGCGCTGAGAACCTTCTGGTCCGGCGCGGCCGAACCCCTCTCGAAGTCCTGCACAACTGTGACGGTGGTGTTGCACTTAGTGGCGAGTTCCTTCTGAGTCATCTTGTAGCCCTCTTCCGTTCGACGCTTCTTGATGGCGTCTGCGACTGCCAGACCGACGGTCTTGGGCTTGACGATGTCGTCGCTGCGGTCGACCTTTGTGAGGTGTTGGCCTTCGACGGCGCCTGAGCGGCCGGCCTGTGCGGGGTTAGTAAGGCTGATCCGCGGCGCTTATTTGGGGGATTGTGGAAGCCGGAAGCCTAGATGAGGGTAATACGTACAACGTTTCCGGAGGCATACTTCTTTTCAGTGCCAATGACGAGCCCCTGGCGTTGGGCGGCGTTCAGAGCGGACTTGCCCTTGACGACGGTCTCGCGGGGGGCGGGGCCGCCCTTGTGCTTGCTGCCGATGCGGGTGGTGCTGTTCCAGTCGTCCATGGTGATTGTGTGTGTAGAATCGTGTATATAGAGAAGAGTCGAGATGGTGGTCTATAAGGTCTATCGTGAGAGTGAGGAGGTGTGGTAGTTAGAGTGTTGGATCGCGTGAGGTCTGTGTGAGGGAATGTTTGCGGTGGCCCACCGTACTTATATCGATGACACAGATTGGAAGTTTCTCGAGCCTTTGATGGCGGAGTCCAGATGGGGCAGGTTGCACTAACCGTATCTGGAATAGCGAGTCTGACATCACTTGGCTTTGGGCCTTGAGTCACTTTTTGCGATGCCAGAGGCAAATCATGTAAGCTCTGTCATCCATGATCAGAAGAATGTCTTGTGGAGTGAATATCCATGGTACCACTGGCTTGATGGCGATAATGGATTGATCGTGTGGCTGGGGTTCTGGGCCAGTAGGGACAAGGGAGCCCGAAGTATACCTGAATTTGAGGACATTTTGAAAATTGAAGACATCGGGTAGACATTGAGTGCCCCTTTCATTGTCATGAGAAGGAACACTCGAACAAAGAAACTCGGTTAGTAGAATATTGTGAATCTAGCGTCGGAGTGAATGTTACCTCCGTCAGGGACTTGTAGCATAAGTGTCTCATGTTGATTCATAAAGTTAGTGCCTGAGGAAGCACAGCCCCGAGGACCCGAGAACACCATCTCCACCAATGGGAACTGTGCAGCCTAGGTAGCAGCGGCGGCCTCAGGAACCGACGATTGTGTCGTCCCTGCTCGGCCCCATCATCCATCAACATTCATCCATCTCCTCGCTGATCCACGAGTTTTTAACGTCTTCTGTCGTCCGGGGTACTTTCTCTTGTTCCCCTATAGTTAGCACGACAGCTACTACTTCGCAGCACGTTCTACTCGATCATCCGCTCGTTCCTTTCCGCCCGCCATGGCATCCCAAGAGACGTTTCAATCGGCCTTGACCCAACGGTCGCTTCGTACTGTTCGATCGGTATGACCCCCCCTGATTGCATCTTGGTCTCGAGGCCGTCTCAATGGATTTTAACGGGAGTTCGTCCACCAGGAGCTGGCTTTCCTAGCAGACGCTGGTGCTCTTACCCCTCAACAACTTGTTTCCATTTTATCACAGCTCCCCGGCGCGAATGAGAGCGAACGTCAAGAGATGGATCGCCAAATGTCCGCCGTAGCTGCACAGCCGTCTCCGGTGCAGCTACCGCCCCCTGCTGCTCAGACCGTACCTCCTCCCGCCGCCACTCCCGCCCCATACTCACCCACCTCCCAGCTTGCCAACACCTCGTTGAACGAGAAGTCGCAATATGGAATGAACGCGCCCCAGCAACACTATGCGAGCCCGCCTCCTGCTTACCCTCAGGCGCCAACTGTGCTTTCCGTCGCTTCAGCACTCTACGCCTATACCCCGACAGATGCTGGAGACTTGGCTTTGCAGCCCAATGATCGCGTTCAGGTCCTCGAACACATGAATGCCGACTGTATGTTTACCCTTGCAAAGCGGTCGCACGACGGTCACTAATTTCTGAAATAGGGTGGCGTGGTCGTAACGAGCGTACAAACCTCGAGGGTATCTTCCCTCGGAGCTACGTCAACGTCCTCGATGAGAAGCCTGCTGGTCCTCCTCCTTCTAACTACGGAAACATGCCTCTTGATGTCAGCCAAAGTGGTTCTTCGGCTACGCCCGGCAAGGGAGGCAAGTTCGAGGAGCACGGCAAGAAATTCGGCAAGAAGATGGGCAACGCCGGTATGTAACTCATTTTCACTCCAGAAGTCCAAAATTGGGGGACGCTGACTCTATGTGTAGCAATCTTCGGTGCCGGTGCTACCATTGGTTCCAACATCGTCAACAGCATCTTCTAGTCCAGTTTTCTCGATACCTAGTATGACTTGTCGTATCTTCTCTGGAGTGCGCTTGCCGTTAGCGTGCCTCTGAAGTTTCATTTTGTCTCATTTGTCTCATGGAATGGCGTTGGTGGTCCGAGTTACCTATAATTCTCTGTGCATAAAGGGCCGGCCCAAAATTAAATGATGCCCTTGAAAGAGTTAATTGTGTCCTCTTCAGGGTATATGCTGCGGGTCTTGTTTTTCTTTTCTCATCAAGTGTCTAACTCGTTTTTCAGGGTATCTACATGCAAAAGGGCATTTTTGGTCAATATCATTTTTAGGAAAAGAAACAACTACGGTAACAAGTATCTGTATGAACCTATCTGTATGAACCTTGGAGATTTCGTTTGACCGCCATTGCGATGGCTCCCATCCGTGTTTCGCTTGCCGCCGAGTGATATTTTTATAGATGGATTGGCTGCTGCACTTAAGCGCCGACAAACGTGGCAGCCTCCAATGGTAGGTTTCCCATCAACAAACACGGACCTGCATCACGATCGGCTCGATCCAGCCCACTCCACAGCGAACTTCTGGATATGACCTGTTCGAAGCTGCAGCTAAACTGCCCACAGGATCTAATCGAACGAAATGTATCGTCGGTGCAACATGCGGGGCGCTGCGGCAAGGCGACTCTCCAGGCTGATCTCACCCCTCCAGCCTTGTCTGAGATATATTACAAGTTGGCCCTCTAAATCATGAAGTTCCTTCGCAGGTTCTCATTATCCTCCTCTAGTCTGCTGGAAGGACTAGTCGTGAACCCAAGCCGACGATGGTCTGGCGCTACCTCTTGGTCCTGATAGTGCTTGTCGGGATACCGAGCGTTCGGGCAAGCGAGGAATGGGAAGACTTTGCAAATAATTTCGCGACTGACTTGGTAAGCATTAACTGCGCCGCTCTCATATGACTCCATCTTTCGCTCTACCTTGTGCTGGCGCTAACAATGTGGTGTTTTGCTACCTGTTTAGGCGCCCCTAGTCGCTCTCTTCGGCGAGCGGCTAACGAAGCAGTTCTTGGCCGAGTCGACCAGCTCGTTGGATAACTTTATCTTTGCACTATGTCCGCTGGGTATCCTTACGGCTGTCGTCTCCCTCATCCGGATATGTGGGAGCTCGTCTCTGCGTGCTTTTGTGGGTAGGGCCAACGAGCCGCCTGGGGAGGCGGAGAATGAGCTGCTTTCCTGTGTGTCGGAGGGGACTGCGGAGCTGTTCAATGATGGCGGCATCTCCAGGGTTATTGGCAGGCCAAGGATACTGGAGGTTGCTGTATGGGAGGAGAACGGCGTGTATAAATTGAATACCCTTCGCGGTGCCCTTAAATCCTATGTTTGGAATACGAATGACATGGAGCTTCAGTCCGAGAAGGGGATGTCAGGCATGCCTGAGCTCGATATACCGAACTTGTCTCTGAACAAGGGTATCAAGCGGAGGGGAATTGGGTGGTTCTGGGCTGCCGCGGCGATAGGAGTGCTTCTACAAGGAGGTATGTCTTATTCTGCTATTGTTTACACGAGTGATACTAACGAAGACAAGGTACGGTTGCCTATGCAACAATGACGGTTTTCACGCCAGTCCTGATCTTCGGCAACGATAATGATACTGCTGATGATTATGCCTTACCACTCTACTTCTTTGGATCGACATCCCTCAGCTTAGGCATGTTCCTATGTGCCTTCCTTATCGAACGCTCGTCGCGTGAGAGCTATATATACTCGGCCACTCCGAGCAAACTATATTGGTTACAGCCAGGTCGCCAGACAATTGGGGATCAAGATTTTGGTGCCTTCCTGGCTGTCGATGAAGGCCCAGAAATTAGATATATAAAATCCGTCCGCGGACCCCAAATACGAGGTAAACGGCCTCTGCTCATCTTTACAATATTTGCCACCATGCTTGGATTTGTGGCGCAGTTCGTTGGCCTTCGAGGCCTACATCCATCAGTAATCATCGCTGGTGCCGGGTCTACGCTTATCATGGCTGTCGTTCGCACATTGCTTAGAACGAAACGGATCGGCTCAGATGCAAACCGCTTCCAACAAGAGGACCGGGAAACATTTTCGCACAATCAACAAGAGTTGGACTGTTTTGCCTTTCACCTTGAGAAGGTGAAGTCCTTTCAACTGATGTCGAGCCCCGTGCATCAATCAGTCAGGTCTCGATCAGGGTCCTGCTCTACCGGAAACTCAACACCATCGACCGGCTCTAACAGACTGGGGTCAAGATTGATACAAACTAGGGCTCGGCTAGCAGAGCTCACGTCTTGCGGCCGCCACCCAAGTATGAACTGGGACGACCTCCCAATACGGAAGGTGGCTCACGATTTGGCAAAAACGATCGAGACCACCATGGAGGTGGTCTCAAGATGGAAGGAACTACCCGGTAGCATCTGCAGTTTTGAGCTCACTTTTGCCTGTCACCCCACTGACGACAAGTCTTGCGGTTCATTGGAGACGTACCCTGTCTTGCTCAAACGATCTGATGATACCTTCCAGTGGAAAGTGGACGCAAACGAATTGGAAGCCATACTAGGGCTTTGGACCTTCTCATTGCTGAAATCCGAATCTAATTGGTTACAGAGAGGTCTTGGACGCGCAGTGGGATTGACGAAGAGTGAGGCTGGTTCAGAATCCGCGGACCTATATTTTCACAAATGGATCTTTCGGCAGAGGGAAGCGATGATGGTTTCTTCTGAGATGATATCGTTTCCTAATCAAACATTCGGTTACTACTCTGATGATCACTCGGATCGCAAAGAGATCCTAGTCGTCAAGACTGAGAACAGCCTACAGCTTATGGCCGCACAAGACATCTACATCCAGTTTCTCATGAATATCCTCAAAGACCTTGATACGCTAGGAGACGAGGTGAATATCCTTTCGGTCTCACACAAAAGCTTCCTGGCCCAGAGCGCCGGACTTGACGAACTTGTGAGCTGCTTCGAAGCCGGAAATCTGGGCTCCAGGGAGGATGCTCTGTTATGCATTGTACCGGTCTTGAAACATCGAGATTTGCTTCCCGAGCTTGCTGGAGACATGGGCGTCGTGCGAGATCGCGTCCAGAGGCTTACCGTAGACGGAAATTGGGACAGTGCATTTGCCCTCCTCCAATGGCTTTGCGAACGCAGCGAAAGCGCCGAATTTGAGCGCTCTGTATATGACCTTGGTTTTCTGTGTGCACGAGCAATGTTGCATGAGGATAGCAACGTCCGCAAGAAGGGTTTTCAGGTTACACTATCGCTTCTGCAGACTCATATCAGAGCAAGCTTTTTCAGGCGCTCGAGGCTCTCTCGGACTCCATGTTGGTTAGTCTCCAGGGATCAGGAAGAGTGGTGGAAGAGATTCTCAAGTCAGCTAGGGTGGTTCACCTGGGCTATCATCAACACGAAGGGGGATCAGCATAACATAAAAACGAAACTCGAAACGATGCCAGCAGCTCGGAATTTGACACCACAAGCAGATGACGTAACAGACGCTCAACAGATTTTTCTGGAATGGGTCATCCCAGAGATCGAGCTAGGGCCACGGTCAGAAAGCTTTGACTTGGCAGACGATACGCATATGGAACTATGCCTGTCGTGGATGAGCCGCAATAGATACGACTCCCTTTGCCACTGGTTTTCGGTTTGCTGGGTTAATATCAGCCATCACTACTACCAGCAGTCCGAAACCGAACATGCAATTGCAAAACAAGCAATTGTGAAAGCATTCCAGTATGCAGCATCAAGCGAATCCAACTTTGCTATTCGGACCTTATGCCGGCGAGGTGCCGATATCAATACTGTGGGGCCTGAAAATTGTACGGCTTTGGGACGTGTCGTCGAACTTCAGAATGTTGCGGCTTCGAGCATCCTGCTTGCTAACGGAGCCGACGTCAATGCTTGCGCCATAGGAAGCGGGATCCCCCCTCTGTTCCTGTCAGCTTGGCAAGGAAATGAGGAGCTATTACTCCTTCTTCTGCAACACAAGGCGGATCTCGAAGCCCGCGATGCTGCAGGGTTTACGCCTCTGCATATGGCTTGCCAGGGCGTTCAGTTGAACACTGCTGCTTTACTTCTGAACATGGGCGCCAACATTGAGACCGTGGCGAATGATGGATATACCCCTCTTCTTTCAGCAACGATGGATCGTCAACTCAATATTATGCGACTATTGTTGGATAGGGGAGCCAATGTCGAGGCCACGGACAGGGATGGCGATACACCATTAATGCTAGCCGTACGCAGGCACGACGAAGATGTTGTGCGTTTGCTTCTTCGCTATAAGGCAGATGTGGGAAGAAAAGACAGGTTTGAAAGGACCGCGCTCGATCATGCAAAGGAGAAGGGTCTCTCGAACATTACAGCCGTTCTGGAGGCTGCAGATCGAGTCGTAACCTAGTTTGGAGTTCCTCAGTTGGATTAAAATATAGGGGTCGAAGACATCTGTATGTATGTATGCCAAATTTCTATAAACAACATGATCGACGGAATACGCCAGAAATATATTAATCCACACTTCTAATTGAGTGATGGAGTTTGTCCTTGGCCCCGTCGCGGCGGCAAAAGTCGAGACCAATGGCGACTGGGATCTGCCATTCAGCTGCTGCGTTTAAGCGCCGACTGGGGGCACCGTGCAGTAGCTTGCTTAGCATAATGCACTCCCGACTGCAGTCCAGATTGCCCCACGGTGAGATTCGAAGCTTTAAATCGCAATCTTGCACTGCTTCTTCATGACTCCTGAGCTCCCAGTTTTCTAGATTTTCCCGCTTTAGCTGTTGGTTGCGATCAACTTGAAGGCACCGAACCAGCCCTTCAAATCGGAGATCCCTCAATATTGCGCGCTTTGATGATACAGAGCTACAGGTAGATCAAGCCTTTCTTTGCGAAAGTAAGTGTTGCAGTAATCAGTCTAACAGATTTGTGTCCTCGTTTTCGGTCATCTTCTCGGCAGCTTCGCAGGAAGTATATATTAATTTCGGCCTCTTATAGCATATCATCATGTCTCAACAAATGCACTACCCTCCGCCTCCAACCCAAGGCGCTCATTACTCACGTATGTTTTTCCGGCTAGCGAGATTCCATTCGAATTAGGGCTGATATTCCTCCAGAACCTCAAAGAACTCAAAGTATATCACCGTGAACTCCCCTTTGCGCGCAAACAAAGCTCACAGCCTATATAGCCTTCCCCCCGCCACCTCAGCCCTCGCCTGGCTTTGCTCATGCCTCTTCCGGTTACCCTCAGCCATCTCCCGGCTTTCCTCCGCCGAACTTCAGCTATCCCCCTCCGCCAACGCAACAGCCTCAACAAACCGACTTCCCTCCTCCACCCTCCGTGAGCCCTCCATCGAGCGAGCGAACATATGCAAGTCAAAATGCAGCCGCCTTCGCAGCCAACGCGGCGATTCCCCAGCCTACACCACCTCCGGTGAATGAAAAGAACCCCGCTGTCCATAGTTTCGCGTCAATTCCTTCAAGCGGGCCAGCGACATCGCCTCCCCTCCAGAGTTCGCACCAAGCTTCACAGTCAGTCGGGAGTACAGGGTTTCAGGGAGCAATGTCTACTACAGCAGACGATGTTGGAACATTCAACGGGGGAAGCTACCGTATCAGCCATCGGGATAGTAACACATGCCTCACTTTCCAGTTGGCTGTTGGATGCCCACTCCAGGTGAAGCCGGGTATGTTGGATTTTTCCTTTCCGGTTTACCCGTCTGTTGTTTCCTGATGCTAATGCTGCACTAGGTGTCATGATCGGCATGTCTCCTTCAATAACGCTTAAAGGCACATTGTCATTCGGAATCAAAAAATTCATCTCGGGAGGTGAAATGGCAATGTCCTCGTATACAGGCCCAGGTGAGCTCTTAGTCGCCCCTTCCGTACTAGGAGATGTCACCGTCATCCGCCTCTCCGGAGAAAAGGACTGGATCGTCGGCCGCGACGCCTTCCTAGCAGCAACGAGTGCCGTCAAGCATGACCACAAGACCCAGGGTCTAGCCAAAACGTTCTTCTCCGGTGAGGGACTTTGGGTATACAGATTTTACGGAACTGGTTTGCTGTGGATCCAGAGTTTCGGAGCGATCATCAAGAAGGAGGTATGTTGGCCCCTGCTTCCTCATGGAATTATCGTCTTTCTAATGGTATGGTGATTTAGCTCGTGGAGGGTGAAACGTACTTCGTGAACAACGGCCATCTTGTGGCTTGGAACTGCCGGTATGACCTTGAGCGCGTCGCCTCCGGAGGTATCATCTCGAATATCAGTGCGGGTGAGGGGTTGGCGTGTAAATTTATTGGGCCCGGCACTGTATACCTGCAGACACGCAACGTCGCAACGTTCGCCATGCAAATTGGCTCTGCAAAGTTGCGATAGACGAATTGCGTCTCCCAGCACATGTCCTAACGAATTTTATATATGTTGTCATCTATGAACTATCTAGCGTGTCATTCTTCAATCTTCCCGGATTTTCTAGTGTAGTGATCCATCAACCCGACCCCTCAAAATAAGCAAACGCCCTCTCCATCTGCTCATGAAGCAAGTGCACATGCCCAGGCATAGGCAAATCAAGATGATCCCCATCAACCGACAACGCCAAAACCTCTCCCGCAGTAAACTTCTCCCACCCATTCGGTCCCAAATCTGCCTCCGTCCGATCCGGCACCAGACACGCAAACGCACCTAATTTCGGATCCTCCATATACCCCGGATACGATACCGTCGGAATCCCCTGCTCCCTCAACATCCGCATCAACGCCGGGTTATCAACAACCCGATTCACCATCCCCTTCTCAGCCCAAATGACCGCCGTCCGAGCAGGCCGTTCATGGCTAGCCATGTAAGCCGGGTGATAAGCATGCATGGCAACATGGTAAGCGCGGAAATGGGCCTGCGTGGTACTCGCCAGACTCCAAAGACCATCCTTTGCAACGGCGCTTTCGAAAATCGCGAAACTCGCGTCGTCTTCGGAATTCACCTTATCCTTGTCTAGCAGGCTCGATCGCGGACAGCACATGTCGATTAAGAGAAGTCCGTCTACGCGCCGTCCCAGCGCGCCTAACTGCCGACTAACTTCGAACGCGACGAGCGAACCCGCTGAGAACCCGCCGATCATGAGCGGGCCGTGCGGCTGTGCTTCTGTGAGCGCGGTAACGATTAATCTTGCCGTGCCTTCGATGCCTATTTCGGGTGTTAGGTTACCTGGGCAGCGCAGGAACGGCGAGTCAATGCCGTAGATGGGCGTCCTGGTTTTGGCGAAGGGGGGGAGGTGGATGTATGTTGCTATTGTGCCTGTGCCGTCGGCCATCATGTACAGGGGGGTCTTTTTGGGATGGGGACGGCCTTGTAGGAGGGTGATTCGGACTGTTGGGGATGGTTCTGCCAACGGGGATGATGGCGAGGGTTTCTCCTGTTTCTTTGGCCTCTCATGGTCCTTTGCTTCTTTTATAGGCATGGTATCCTCCTTTTCAACATCGACAAGACTCGATCCTAGCGATGAGTCTGTCTCGGAGTTGGGATCGGACCTTGACGGTGATGGGGTGCGTTGCGGGCTCGGGCTCGGGCTCGGCGAGTTGGATGTTTCAGTCAAGGACTTGGAAGAGGTTAAGGGGCCCGTGTTCATTGTCTTTTCGTCTTCTTCTCCTCCAAATTCGCGGCGCAGCGCGCCAATCGTGGGACGCTCGAGGACAAATGTTGCGGGGAGGTCGAGACCAGACTCTTCCTTGACGGTTGCGGCGACTTCAATGGCCATGATGGAGTCGACGCCGAGGTCTGCAACCATTGTGTCGTCCGTGAACTCGGAAGAGTCGCTGCCTGTTGCTTTGGATATGCTGTCTAGGATTACTTTGATTAATCCGGCTCCTGCATCGGCAGTGGTTTCGTCCTGCTGTGTCTCGGTTGGCTTTGGGTGTGCTGGTGCTACGGCTGAAAATTGTCGACTTTCAACCTCATTAGACTTGGACATGGACTTGCCAGTTGTGCTGCTGGTTCCTTTCGGAGGTGTTGCGTGGCTGCGCGCCGAAGAAGCTGTCCCGTGTGGTCCCTCGAGAATATGCTTCCAAGTAGCCCTAGGAAGTTCCTGATACCGAATGTCAACGCACTGCAGCACAATTCTGCTCGCCCCCGTCCCACGCTCAAAGACCACAGCATCGCAGTATGCCGTATCCTTAAACCACTTCGAAATGCGGGTATAAATCATATACTGTGCCCCCGGCACCAAGGGCACTGTCAGCTCAACGCTCTCAAACCCCATTACCACAAACGTCTTCTGGCTTGACTTGCCCGGGTTCCCATTAACCATGAAGCCGGCAAGATGCACAAGCGCCTCGCCCCAATACGGCGAGAACGTGAATCGCGTTCCAGCCGGGTCATGCGGGAGTGTAACCACCGCCGCAGCCTCCTGAAAGTCCCTTGCTATATATGCTTCGTCGATGCCCTGAAAGTCAGTGCTGAATTCGACGGCGTTGCTGAATAGCGCGTAGAACACCTCTGGTTGCATTCTGTGCCCGCCGGGTCCCTCCTGAGCGGCTTTAACCACCTCGTTCATCTTCGCTTGGATAAAGTACGAGACCCGGTCCCAGTCTGCCTGGGTCTTGGCTGGGTCTCGGAAGTAAACGACGCAAGAACCGAGATCGTGCGGGGTGTTTGCCGATGATCCTGATGTAGCCTTGAATGTAACTGAGATCTTATCTGCAGACGGGGATTCCATCACGGCTGTCGTAATGAGAGTTCCGTCGGCGCCGACGAGCTTCTTTGTGAGTGGTAAGAGCAGCTCCGGGTTGTGCAGCGTTAGCCAGGGCTGTGTCACATTCTTCCTCCCACTGTACTCGAGGGCATATTTTGCTGCTGCGAAGGCTGCCTCGCAAAAGACACTTCCAGAGCAGAGTCCAATGCCTTGCATTTTGTGGCCGTCCATGAGCCCGACGAATCCCGGGTCAGAAATGGAGGCTCGGAACACGACTTGGATCTGAGGGGAGGAAGTCTTGGTGACAAGGTACTGCGCGCAAGTAGAGAGCATTGGCTCGGATGCGGGAACAGGAGATTGATCAGACATAAGTTGAGCAGGCTTGTCGGTATGCGTAATCCAGTAATCCTTTACGTCCCATGCATAGGAAGGAAGTGTCAACAACTGAAGATTGCTCTCATATGGTGTATGGAATGCCAGCCAGTCGATGTCAACACCATTGGTGTATGCTGTCGCTAGGCACTTGGAAATAGACGTCCAGTTGCTGGTGTTTGGTTGTAGAGTATGCGTTATCTTTGAAGGAGAGGTGGCCAGGGTGTCGCGCACAAAAGATACACAAACCGGGGACGGCCCAACCTCAAGCCAGACTGGGTCAGCACTTAGCTTCGACCTTGCCGCGTTGACTCCGCCAACAAAATTTACTGGCTGGCGCGTCTGCTGGACCAGGTATTCGTGGTCGAAAATACCTGGTTCATCAACAACAGATCCGAGCAGTGTTGACGCCACGGGTATCTTGGGCGCTGAATACGTCACGCCTGCTGCAATGGAGCTGTAGTCTTGCAGTATTGGGTCCATCTGAAAAGAGTGAAAAGCAAATGGGATGGTTAGCGTCTTCGTGCGAACCTTTGAGTCATGTGCCGTGATAGTCTCTTGGAATAGTGCCAGATCCTCAGCGGCGGCACTGACGACGGTGGAAGAGGGGCTGTTGATGCACGCCACACTGCAGGAGGAAAAGGATGACTGCGACCGGGAAAGATGGTCTCGTACATTTGCTACTGACGTTGACACGGAGAGCATGGAACAGGACCCGGATTCGCATCGCTCCTGAAGGATAAGGGCACGATGACCGACCAGATACAGAGCGTCTGCCAGCGACAGAACCCCCGAAGCATGCAGAGCAGCGTACTCTCCAAGACTGTGGCCCATAACCATAGCAGGCTCAATTCCAGCTGATCGCCAAAAGTGGGTGAGTGCCATTTCCAAGGTTAGGACCGCAAGTTGCACCTGTGCGGCATTCTTTGCAGACACATCAACCCCGTCGTCGATTATGATGTCTAGAAAGTGGGGAAAGCCATTGCCAGCGCAGATTGACGCACAGAGATCGACCCTCTCACGGAAAACAGGGCTTGTGCGGTATAGCTCAGCCCCCATACCTGCGTAGTGGGACCCCTGGCCTGTAAAGACAAAGACGACAGGCATATCACGCACAGCCGAGGAGCTGTTACCGCGTTGAATCTCGGACTCGAGTTTGGAAATGGCCTCTTGTGTCGTGGACGCAGTCAACGCAAATCGGATAGGGTGATGCATCCTCCTCGCTGTGGTGGTGTAAGCGAGGTCCTCAATCCGGGTATTAGGATTAGAGCGGAGCCATTTGAGAAGTCGTTGTTTGTTAAGAAGGTGCGAAGACTGTGTTCTTGCAGAAGTCACAATCGTGTGAGCCGATCTTACATCGGTATTTCTATGTCTCGTCTGTTTGTAGTCTTCTAGCAGTAAACATGCGTTGCCGCCCTGGAGTTTTGATCTTGTCAGCAGCAATGCCTGCTAAACACTCAAGTAAGAGCAGCTTACCGCGGCGTCGAAATTATTCAGAAGGATTCGTCGTGGTTTCCCACCCGCCGCTTTGAACTCCAATGCCTCCGAAGGGATTTGGACGTTGATATCTTGTAAGGGTGGGAAATTGGGGTTGAGAGTATGGGGCATCCCTGCCTGCGGTGGAATCGTACCGTTCTGGAACATGAGAATGCTCTTGAGTAAGGAAGACATTCCTGCAGCCTGGTATTCGGACAGAATTTAGTCTCTGCAAATAATGGAAGCACAGTGAACAGGTAATTACTCACTGCTTCGCTGTGGCCGATATTCGCCTTGATGGCTCCGACCAGAAGCTCTCCGTCGCGTCTGTTTGAAAAGACGCTCGAGATAGCCCCCATCTCCGCTTTGTCGCCAACCTGCGTACCTGTTCCATGCATTTCAACATAGGAGACATCATCTGGGCTCAACCGTGCATTTCTTAGAACCTTATGGAACAAACGCTCCTGGGCAGCAGCATCTGATGTGGTGATGGATGTAGAGTTTCCAGAATGGTTTCTGGCAGAAGACGATATCACAGCCAGGATGTTGTCGTTATGGGCAATGGCATCGTCGAGTCGCTTCAGTACTACGGCGCCACTGAAATCAGCGCGACAGTACCCATCTGCATCATCTCGGTAGGTCTTGCAGTTCCCAGTGTCGGACAGAACTCCAGACCGGCTCAGGCTGGTGAACGAATGTGGCGTTGACAAGACGTTGGCGGCCCCTGCGACAGCCATATCAATGTCGTTTGCGATCAGGCTCATGCAAGCAAGATGGATACACGAGCTCGTTGCTGCACACGCAGAATCAAGAGCATAGGTCGGGCCTTCCCAGTTGAACTGGAAGGCTAGTCGGCCCGGTCCGAATGCACGCTGAACAGCCTGCAGTGTGTAGGCATCACATCCGAGTGCGCGATGACCGACCACATGCCAGTCATCATTGCACTGGCCGAAGAACGACGCGATCTTGTTCGGATCGATCAGTTTGGTCTGGCCGTCTGAATATCCTGCCATCTCGAGGGCTTCGTAGGCGTTCATTAGGAACAATCGATGGGCAGGGTCCATTAACAGGGCTTCTCTAGGCGAGATGTGGAAGAACTTCGAATCGAAGTGTCCTGGATTATCCATGAAGCACCCGTGCCTGCAGGTCATGGTGCATTTTCCGGGACCTGCTGGGGGATGCTTAGGGCAGTAGTATTCCTCCAAATCAAAGCGGTCCGCGGGGACCTCTTTATGCAGGTCGGCACCTTCCAAGATGACGTTCCAGAATTCATCGAGGTTATTGCTGCCTGGCCCTTTTCCTGCCATGCCAATGATAGCAATACCGTCTCGACTATCTGGGGTTGGCTTTTTCGCAGATATCTCATCATGAAGAGTCACTTCCCTTCCCGCAGTTTGCAAAGACTTGGTGAGATACGACGCATGGCTACTGGGACCCATGACTTTGACATTAACATGTCGGGAAGTCCCAAGAGCGGTGTTGAGCTTGTTTACGGCCTGCAGAATGCTCAAAGGCCTTGACAAGGTCTGAGATACTGAAGCTCTCAGCAGATGGCCCCAATTGGAGTAAGCGGCCTCAGGAATATCATCATCCAAGCCGCATATCCTATATCCCGGGGATAACAGCGTGCCAATGAGTGGGGAGTCCCCAACAATATAGTCAATGTCGGCCTTGGAGATGCTCAGGGTGTGCTGAAGGGCATGAATGTTAAGCTCGTTCTTTGGAAGATTCTTCAGCGCAGGACATTCTTTCAGAACCAGCACCAAGACAGAAGGTGGTCCTATGACGGTACTCCATCTGTCTCCGATGACACCGACTCTTGCTCGTTTGGCTGACGGCACTCCCTATGTGGTATTTGAATCAGAGTGTGATTGGGGGCGGAGGTAGAGAAGACGGCGTCATGCAGGGGACAGTATCTTACCATCGCGTTTTGGAACTGTCCCAGGATTCTATCCAGCTCCTCATCAGCTATGCCGAGAACGGCCCAGCCCCAAGTACCAGGGCGTTCTTCCATAGCCCTTGACCTCACCAATGTGAGGTTACATAGTCTCGCCCACACCCGACCCGCTTCAAGAATTGCGTCCTGAAGGGTGTCGAGGTTCGTAGATATTGACACGGCTGCAGCACTGAATAGGCCACCGGAAATAGCAATCAACTCCGGAATGGGCTCTGTTGGATCAAGCAATTGTGGCTCGCCTCTGATAGTCCTTCATCTCGTCAGCAGTGGGTAAATACATGAAGCGCAGGGCAGCTAGTACTCCAGGAGGACGACGGCTCTAACACCATAAATCAACATGGCATGAGCCATGCCAAAATCATCACCGCGGTGTCGATATCTCTCAGCGAGCTCTTGGAAACTAGAGCAGTCTCTAAAGCTGTCCTGCAACGCTCGGTCCATAGCTCTTGTCTCGGCCTTAATGGCTGAGAAGAGGTTGCCTAGGAACGATTGAAGCCATGACTTGGTTGCGGCTTGAGTATAGACATAATCGATGCCTTCAACCCATGAATCTGTAACGTCTCCGAATAGCAGAACCGGAGAATGGCTGGAGTGCATTCTTGACGATAAATGATGCTCAGCAGTGAAAAATCCTGATTTTCAAGTAGGAAAAGAAGATGATTGTGAAATTGAACGATGGGGAGAGCAACCCCTCGTTTTTATACACCAGTTGAACCGGCTACCACAAGGCTGATACATGGCGAAGTGCTTGATCTCTTATCAGCCAGTGACAAGTAAGAAGCGAGCAATAGCATTGCTCTATTGGAAAGTAATGGATGGTGGCGTACTATGGTTCCTTCCGCTCTTCCGCCGTCGCAGCTCGTAGAATGATACTATACTGGTTAGACTTTTACGAGATGATGTGCGCTAGACAGAGTTGATATAGGGTCCGTAAGCCCTAGATGGCGCCACGCCGTTTGCGAGGAAACAATTCCCAGTCGCCTCGTATCTTCGTGCCAGACGTGCATATTCACGATTTCAGCCGAATGCATGATAAACTAGGCCTTCTTGAGCCGCATTCAAACACGGCGGAGGGTGTCTTTCGGTCGAATTCGACCGGGAAGTGCTGAAGGAATCTCTAGCTGATTCCTGAAGATGAATTTCGTGATGCCGAGCCCATGGATGCGAATCCCACGACACGGCTTGCAAAATCGGACAGGTGAGATATGAAGAACCTTATCGTACGATGTTTGACGAAGTAGCCTTGTCTGCTGTAAGAAGTCGTATCAAGTTGGTAAGATCTCGGGTAATTGGACAGAACGAAAGATGGCTTGCAAGAGTCTAAGGAATATGAAGGTGAAGAAGTTGGTGGAAGAAGGGAATAACAATGAGACTGACCACTGCTGACCATTGCTGACTAAGACGTCTGACCACCATCTTGGTCTTCCACCGTGGGTTACGGAGTACAACATCTCATCTCTTCCACTTCCACTGGGTGTATACGTCTCACTCGACTGGGCCTCTTTTCACCTTCTACCTCCGCCGCATCGTACATTGGTCTCAAAGCTTTTCCCCGCTTCCAGACTCACACAGACTCACATTCATGTCGCACCTACAATGTCTGCTCCGCATGACGCCCACTGGCAAGCCCAGCGGAGGAAAGTGCGCAAAGGCACTCACAGCTGCTGGGAATGCAAGCGCCGGAAGATGAAATGTAGGTTCGACGCACGCATTGACAGTGACTCCTGCATCGGCTGCCGAAGACGCGGCTCTCCGTGCATCAGCCAGGAGTTCCCCGAGGACCTCTCTAACGCCAGGACTCCCTCTGCCACGCCCAATGACACTGCTAATATCCTCACGCCTTTATCAACAACCACCAGGACTGATCCCTCGCAGCGCAAGTATGAGAGGCTGTCTCGCCTTTTGCATGGATTGCTTCCGTCACAAAACGATATCCAGAGCATATGCAAAGCAAGTCGCGACTCTTCCATTCTTTCCCACGAGTTGTTGACTACGCCATACATGACACTGTACCAGAACGGTCTCCAAACGCCCGAGGCTTTACTGACGACCCCGGACTCAAGCATGCATCCTGTTTTGATCGCCAGGTACATGCTCCAACTCGCTCTTTTCTTACAGCATCTTCCTCCGTATCTTCACAAGGATATCATAGGTTTGTCCGAGCCACCCCGAGTCATCATGGAACGCTTGGCAGATGTGGCTATATATCATGTCACGACAAATGAAGATCTCATTGGCAGCATAGAGAGCCTCGAGTGCATCATGCTTGAGAGTTCATATCAGGTGAATATTGGGAACCTCCGACGAAGCTGGGTCGCTGGTCGGAGGGCCATTGGTGTCGCCCAATTGATTGGTATTCATCGACCGGACAACCAGACACGACACAAGACTATCGATCCTCGAACGCAGCACAACCCACAAATTATGTGGCTCCGTATCATGAATCTTGACCGCCATCTCTGTCTCCTTTTAGGTCTACCCGAAGGCTCCGCCGACCAGAGTATGGCCTCGGAGATCCGTCTCGCCAACGACTGTCCCATGGGCCGTCTCGAGCACCTGCACTGTGTCATCATGTCGCGAGTACTTGAACGTAACGCAGCCAAGCCTAGCGATCGAGACCTCGCCGACACCCGCGCTATTGATCTGGAGCTGCAGAAAGCCGCTGGCAGTCTTCCCAGTAAGTGGTGGCTAGCGCCAAAATTCGACAATGCCACGACCGACCTGCAAGCCGTGTTCTGGGACACGCGCCGCCTGGTCCTGCAGATATGTCACTACAATCTTCTCAACCAGATCCATCTGCCGTACATGCTGCGCCCCTCATCCGCGGACAGACCCTACGAGTATTCGCGGATCACTTGCGTGAATGCCTCGCGTGAGGTTCTCTCGCGCTACAACTCACTACGCAGCTTCAACCGTATTGCTTACAGCTGTCGTACTGTTGATTTTATCGCGGTCATGGCGGCCATGACACTCCTCCTCGCACATATGGATGGCTATCAAGACGGAGCTGACAACCTTCTCGCGAACCAGTATCTAAGTGATCGTGGAATCATAGAGCAAGTGCAGGATCATATGAATGAGATGAACAGACTGAACTCGGATGAGCTGAGCGCTCAAAGCGCAGACTTGTTGAAGGCATTGTTGGCGATTGATATGGAAAAGGGGCCTGGGAGGGTGAGTGTGAGGGACGCGGGAGTTGGGAGAATGTCATGGCAGGGTGGATTGATTCAGGAGGAGCAGGAGGTTGAAGAGGAGAAGGAGGAAGGGGTGGTGCGCGTGCATGTTCCGTATTTTGGAATCATCCGTATCATGCGGGATGCTCCGACCAAACGACAACCTGCAACCACCACCACCAACGACTCCGACTCCCAACTCCGCCTCTCCTCCTTAACACACACAGGTACACTAACCCCATCTGCAAATAACACCCCCGACGCACTTTCCTTCCCTGTCGGCGATATAGCCGCTCCCCATGAATTCACCGCACCATTCGCGTACCAGAATCCACACCATCAACAGCAGCAGCAACAGTACCAACCCACTTTCTCGGACCCAGGTCTGTCTCTCACTTCATCCCCGCTGATGCAGGGAGGATTTCCAGAGCTCGCTGCGGGCGGCGAGGACTGGGCGTTTCAGGGGGTAGATATGGCGTTCTTCGAGAGCATCATGAGGAATATTGGTGGCGATGTTTGAGTCTACAATATTAAGAATTGAGGCTGCTTATGATACACTGAGACTTTCATCATTTTCCTTACTCATGCTGGGGTCTATGCAGTCAAGATCAAGACGTCGAGAAGATAAACAAACCAACCATTACAACATATAAAGTAGTTGAACAACAAAAATAGGATTCTCCGGCCGGATACCCTTCCTGAAAATGAATGGAAGATAGTGCTACTACCCTTTTACACAAACCATGGAACCCATACCACCCAGATAGCCAAGTTCCAACTTACTCCCCCTTCTCACCTTCCCCGGTCCCTGCCTCTGTATCCCCACCTCCCTTGGCCTCCCTCTCCGCCTCCGTCTTCTCCCCCCCAGACTTATGAATCGGCAACTTCTTCATCGGAATAACAAGCGCAAGAAGAACCGAACAAGCCGCACAAGCCAACGAAAACGTAAACACATCCTTGATCCCCACCATATAAGCCTCAACAACAGCATCCAAATCCTCCCCCCCAAAAACATCCCTAATCTCCGTCGTCCCCGTCCCCAACACAACCGCCGGATCCAAATGCCTCGCTCTCACATCCCCCATAACAGTCTGCAAAAGCCGATTCGCAAAAAGTGACTGCGCAATCGCAACAAAATAAGCCCCGCTCAGCGTCTGACACATTATCATTATCCCCGTTGCGCTTGACACATCTTCCAATTTCGAGTACCCCTGCACGGCCGTCATGGGGATCTGGTTGCAGATGCCGACGCCGAAGCCGAAGAGGACTTCTGCGCCGAAGTAGAACGCTGAACTGGTGGTTATGTCCAGCGTGTAGATTAGGCCCATCCCCGCTGTCATTATTAGGGCGCCGAGGAGTTCGTAGGGCTGTGTGTAGTGTGTTTTCCCAATTACGGCGCCGGAGATCACGGCGCCGAGCGCGAAGAGGGCGAGGAAGGGGAGGGTGTTGACGCCGCTTCGGATGGCGGACTGGTTGTGGATGGACTGGAAGTAGATGGGGAGGTAGAACATTACTTGGTAGAGGGCGGCGTAGGAGCTTGGTACAAATTACTATGTTAGTCATAACCAGAAAGATGTGCGGTGAGGGATCTGAGGGACCTTACATGAAACAGAATAGAGCGTTACTCCATGTCGTGCGCTGCTTGAGAATGCTGAAGGGGGCCATGGCGCGCGAACCCTGAAGCCATTCGGTGACGAGAAAGGCTATGGTGAGGAGAATCCACAGGACCAGAGTTGCAATCACAGAACCATCGCTCCATGCCTTGGTTTGCCCGCCCCATTGCAGTGCCAATGTCAGGCATATAAGAGACACAAGCAGGAGACAGAACCCCGGGATATCCAGTGAAAGGATAATCTCTCTCCACGTAGCCTGTGCCTGCTTAATATGCTTGGGGATGCGAAGGAACAACAAGAGCAAAACAACAATTAACCCGCCAACAGGCAAGTTGATCCAGAAGCACCATCTCCATGTGACCTCGCTCGTAAAGACACCGCCAATTACGGGCCCAAGAATCGTCGACACCATAAAGACAGCCATCCACATGCCAATAAGTATAGGATGATTCTTAGGCGGCGCCACATAGTTGATAACAATGAGCGTACCACCTAGAACACCAGAAGCGCCCCAACCCTGAAATGCGCGGCCGATAATGACAGAGACGCTGTTCGGCGCGGCAGCAGCAACAATACTACCCAGCAGGAAGATCCCAACCGCGACAAGAAACGTCCACTTGACATTGACGTATTTGAATAGCTTGCCCCATAGCGGCGAGGCCGCGGCTGCGAGGATGAATGTTGCGCTTCCGTACCAGCCTACATCGTCCAGTCGGTGGAAGTCGTCTGTGATGCCGGGTATTGCTGTCGCGATGATGCCAATTTCTAGGGAGACGAGGATAGTGCTGGTGAATATGGTGAACATTAGGAGCGCGAGTCGGATGCCAGTTGTATATTCGGGGGTCGTCTCGTTGGCGTCATTGTTGTGCTCTTCGGAGCCGGGAGTTGGAGATTTCTCGCTGTCGCTGGTTGAGTCTGGCTGGTCTCCGTTCAGCTCAGCTTTGGTGTTGCTGTTGTTTTCGATACCTGGTTCGTATGCCATGATTCTTGAATGTGCTGCGTCACGGCAGCTCCTCGACGGGTTGAGATGATGCTTAGAGTGATGCTTTGTAGAGAGGAGCTATAACTTATAAATTAATCCCGATTCCATTCCTATGACAAATAATCACTAATCAGGGTTAGGGGGAGACGGGGGATATTGCATGCTCTATACAAAGAGTCCGGCGATCGGCACGGTCGAACCAGGTACTCGACCTTTCGACCGCCGGCTTGGCCTGCATGTGCTGTGTTGGTCCGCCGTGTGCTACTGCACTGCTGACAAAGGCTAGTCCTCTTGTAGCTATCTTATCAAATATTCTCTCAGGCTGAATGCTGACTGCATGTCGTCTTCATCCTTGTCTCGCTCTCCCAATACTATCTACATTGTACCTTGTCCTGTTGGCTGACATGCTTCTTCGGTTATCGGGGCTTTCCTTTAAAGTCCCCTGGGACTGGGGCTGAGGCAGAACAATACCATTGTTTCTTAGCTCTTGGCTTCAATTTGCCTCTCTCCATAGGAACACAGCTGTCAAGAGATCACAATGCCCTCTGCACATAGTATCCCAGTAGACGTCCCGATTGCGGTCGTCGGGCTATCATGTCGGTTTCCCGGCGACGCAAGCTCCCCATCCAAGTTCTGGGACATGCTGAAGAATGGCAAAGGCGAGTATGTTGAACTACTTCCATTGGCAGATAGACTAACTGCCAACCTAGACGCCTACTCATCAGAATCACCAAGATGGAGCTCAGACGCATTCTACCACGCTGACAACGCCCGGATAAACACACTGCCCACAAGAGGGGGCCACTTCCTGGAAGAAGACCCCTACGTGTTCGACGCCGCCTTTTTCAACATCACCGCCGCAGAAGCCATCGCCCTAGACCCTAAACAGCGGATCGCCATGGAAGTGACATACGAAGCATTCGAGAATGCCGGTATGTCTCTCCAGCGAGTCTCTGATACCCAGACGGCCTGCTACATTGGCTCTGGTGCAAGCGACTATCGGGGTGCAGTAGAGCGGGACTTTCTGCATAATCCCAAATACCATCTTCTTGGGACCGGCGATGAGATGATATCTAATCGTATATCGCACTTCTTCAACATTCACGGACCCAGCGCCACGGTCCAGACAGCTTGTTCTTCAAGTCTTATGGCTACCCATTTGGCCTGTCAGAGCTTGAAGTCGGGAGAGTCAGAGATGGCCATTACTGGTGGCGTGAGTCTGATGTTGACGCCGGATTTTACTACACATTTGAACAATTTGAACTTCCTTAACCCCGAGGGCCTATCAAAAGCGTTTGATGAAAGCGCGGGGGGTTATGGTCGTGGTGAAGGCTGTGGGATTGTCATCCTGAAACGCCTCGCAGATGCCGTTCGAGATGACGATGACATTCGCGCCGTTATCCGCGCTACTGGTGCCAACTCGGATGGGTTTACCCAAGGTGGTAAGTGGTAGATTCCCATCTATGCATTGAGATATTTATTATTCATTGAAGATTGCTGACGGTATATGTAGTGACAATGCCGTCTCTGGAAGCACAGGCTTCACTTATAGAGCGCGTTTATTCGTCCAACGGGCTGGACTATTCGACACAATATGTCGAGGCACATGTGAGTGACGGACCTAGTAGACCCCGTAGCTTATGATCACTAACCGCCGTCTTAGGGCACGGGAACCAAAGCCGGGGATCCGATTGAGGCAAGAGCCATTTACAGCACCATTGGGAAAGGCTCCCCGAGGCCGCGCAAGCTGCTGATAGGAAGTGTTAAGCCCAACGTAAGTCTCATGGGTTTTCAGCAACATCATACCCGAGGATGCTAACTCAAATCTAGATCGGTCATCTTGAAGCAGCTGCTGGTGTATCGGGAATTATCAAAGGCATACTGGCGATGGAGCACAATCTCATCCCCCCAAACATTCACTTCCACAAGGCCAATCCCGCCATTCCATTTGACCAGTGGAACATGGCTGTACCCACCAAATTAACACCTTGGCCTGCTGCGCATACTAAGCGGATGAGCGTCAGTGGCTTCGGCATGGGCGGCACCAACGGCCATGTAGTCCTGGAATCGGTAGACCGAATTAATTCGAACAACGGCTTTCAAACGAACAACGGAATTTCAACGCTCAAAAGGACCCTGAGCAAGAAGCGACTGTTCGTCTTCAGCAGCCATGACCAGGCCGGCTTCAAGCGGAATGCTGATGCACTGGCTGAACATCTAGACACCATTGGTCCCGTAGCTTCGAGCTCGGACTTTATGTCAAATCTAGCATACACGCTCTCTGGGGCCAAGTCTAGTCTCTCATGGCGAGCAACATACATCGCCGAGGGCATAGCCGAGCTCCGTGACCATCTGACCACCAAGCCAGGAGAAGGCGCCTCGCGGGAAGCCAGCAGTGCCACGCGGATCCCTCGAATCGGCTTCGTCTTCACAGGACAGGGTGCGCAGTGGCCGCGCATGGGCCTGGAACTGCTCGATCGTCCTATCTTCAGGGACTCAGTGGTGCGATCAACAAGTCTCCTCCGAGAAATGGGCTGTGACTGGGAGCCTATCGCCGAACTCGAGAAACCACAAGCCGACTCCCGTCTTAGCCAGCCGGAAATCAGTCAGCCCATTTGCTCTGTGCTCCAGATTGCACTAGTTGACGAGCTTCGGTCGTGGGGCGTGACACCCTCCAGAGTAGTTGGCCATTCCAGCGGCGAGATTGCAGCGGCTTACAGCATCGGGGCATTGAGCCACCGTGATGCGATTGCGGCAGCTTATTACCGAGGCGTGGCCGCTACGAGGCTTCGGATTGATGCGCCACATCTCAAAGGCGGCATGATGGCCGTTGGCTGTTCGCGAGACGAAGCAGAGGGTTTGATGAAACAGTGGAAGCTCGATGGGACCGCTGCCGTCGCCTGTGTCAATTCGCCTTCGAGTGTGACACTATCCGGTAATGTCGATACGCTTGAGCAGCTCCGAGCCCTGTTTGACGAGCGTAAGGTGTTTGCTCGCCGACTGAAAGTCGAGATGGCGTATCATAGTAGACATATGCATCGTGTCTTTGGCAGTTATGCTGAATACATTGCTGATCTGAAGCCTCTACCCCAAACCTACAATCTACACGAAGATGAGGAAGAAAACGTTCCAATGATGGTATCAAGTGTGACCGGCCAAGAGGTCGCCCCTGAGCTTTTAGGGCCATATTACTGGGTTCGTAACTTGGTCTCACCGGTCCTCTTCTCCGATGCAGTCAAGGAAATGGTGTCCCCAGCTGAGGATGAAGAAGAAGACGACGGTTATGATGATGATGATAGGATTGTTAACAGTGACACCACTGTCGACTTGTTGATCGAAATCGGCCCACACAGCGCCCTTGGAGGGCCTGTAGAACAAATTCTGGGTCACCATGGCATCAAAAATATTCCCTATAAATCGATGCTCACACGCGGGCGGCACGCTCTCGAAACAAGTCTCGAGCTCGCATCAGATCTATTCCTCGCAGGAGTCCCAATTGATATTTCCAAGGTCAACAGCGATCTGAATCCCCGTCGACTCACAGATCTCCCCCCTTACCAATGGAACCACTCCAAGGTCTTCCGCCACGAGACTCGTCTTCAAAAGGAGCTTGTGACGCGCAGGTTCCCCTCAAAGAGCATTATCGGCGCCCAAGTCTCAATGATGGATGAGACCCAGCACGTCTGGCGCAACTTCCTCCGGCTATCTGATGAGCCCTGGATTCGCGGCCACAAAGTCGGGAGTACCGTCTTATTCCCTGCCGCTGGTCTCATTAGTATGGCGCTGGAAGGCGTGCAGCAGTTATTGGAGCCAAACAAGACACCTTGCTCGCTCCGCCTTCGCGAGGTTTCGTTCTCTGCTGCCATGGCGCTCTCCGAGGATACGCCGACGGAGATCGTCATGCATATGCGACCACATCTCCTTGCAACATCGGGCTCCTCGCCACCCTCCTGGTGGGAGTTCGCTATATCCTCGTGCACTGGGACCGACCACCTGCGAGATAATTGCCGAGGACTGATTACCATTGACTATACAGAGTCCATCAGTGAGCAGATGGCTAGCGAAGATACCAGCCTGGAGGCGTCTAGGGTTACCGACTACCACCGTATCCACGGAATGCCGTGCTTGGAAACCTGCTCCAAAGAGGCCTTCTACGGCCAGTTCGAGCGGACTTCCTGGAACTACGGTGAAGCCTTTCAGGGCGTCGAGGATATTCGTCTCGGAGACGGTCAGTCTACCTATGGCGTGAGGCTAGTTGATATAGGCGAGACATATAGTAAAGGACAACTCGAGCGCCCGTTCTTGATCCATGCGGGCACACTAGATTCAATTCTCCAGGGCTGTCTGGGTAGTACTTACAAGGATGGACGGTTCGAGATGGACAAGCCTGGCCTGCCAACGTTTATTGGGCAGATGGATATCTCGCTTGATATTCCTGGGGACGTTGGGTATGTCCTGCCTGTGCTGTGCAAATCCAAGAGGCATGGCTTTAAAGAGCTCTCGTCGGATATCTATGCGTTTGATAGTGCGGTGTCCAAGACCAATATATCGATCAGCGACTTCCGGGTTTCGGAGCTGGAGAATGATGGGGGTGCGCAGGATAGCCAGCAGGTGGAGGTGGATCCCGCTGAGATTATCTCTGAAGTACACTGGAACTATGCTCTCGATGTGCTGGAGCCAGAGGAAATCAAGCGGGTGGTGTCGGCTGTTGCGGCAGAGGATCAGGTTTTAGAGGTAATGTTGTCCACGATAGCTCCTACCGGATTGACTAGACCTTACTAACAAGCACTATAGCTCATACGTCTTTACCTCCACAACAACCCGGCAGCCACTGTGATTGAGCTTGCCCCTGACTACGAGGGTCTCAAGCACACAGCAATGTCACTGCTACCTCCCCGAATCATCCATCCAGGGCACATCAGATATGCCGTAGCAGGCAATATCGATAGTCCCGAGAGCCATGATACCAGTGCAGTGATTGGGAAGCCCTTTGGGCTGGGAAATTTGAATGATCCTCTTCCCACAGACATTGCTACAGCTGATCTACTGGTTGTGCCGCAATCCATGAGCAATCATCAGGATCTGGATTTGCTACTGAGTCGTTTGACAAGCCTTGGCAAGTCCAATGCAAGCCTCGTTCTTGCTATGCACAACACTATGAAAACATCTGTCGCTGTTTTAGAGACTAAGAGCTTTCGACGCGTCTTTGGAATTGAGGATTCAGTGGCTCTGTACGAGAAAAGGGAATCCGTGCATGCGAACGGCACATCGACCAAGTCCAACATGGTCATTATCGAGCCATCAGCAACAAGTAACAGCATAAACACCTTCTCCTGTGCCCTGCAAGACACTCTCCGCGATCACGGTTACCCCGTGCTCGTGACCAACTGGTCCGAGATCAGTGCCTGCGCAGCCACCGAGCTCGAAGGCAAAACGTTCATCTCACTACTAGAGCTTGAGCACCCAATGCTGGATAACCTCTCGGAGCCGTGCTTCCACAGCGTGCGCAAGCTCCTTTTGAACAGCGACCGCCTGCTCTGGATCACAACTGGCAGCAGCCCATCCATGGGTGTGGTCGATGGCATTCGCAGAACTATGAAGAGTGAAGTGGCGGGTCTCAAGTTCCAGGTATTGCATCTTAGTAGTCTGGGCACGGCGCTGCAATGCGGTCCAGCCCTTGCCAGTCGTATTTTGATGTCAAGGACCCAAGATGATGAGTTTCAGGAGCGGGACGGTATGCTCCAGGTTGCTCGTATCTTCAGCAGCCCTGAAGGAAATGAGGACGTGCGCAGATGCCTGGAGGACTCTGTTCGTGTCCAGCGGTTGGCGGATCACGATAGGCCCCTAAGGCTGACGATAATGAAGCCGGGCCTCATGAACACGCTGACTTTTATTGAAGACGACCGCATGAAGGTTCCACTTGGGGAGTCTGAGATCGAGGTCGATGTCAAAGCAACGGGTGTCAAGTAAGTCAACTCTGCCTGGAATCTACCCGTACTAACTTCATTCCAGCTTCAAAGACATCATGGCGGCTATGGGACTCGTCGAGGTCTCCTTAATCGGCCAAGAAGCCAGCGGCATCATCACTGCTGTCGGTAACGCAGCAGCCTCACGCTTCCAACCTGGCGACCGCGTAACGATGATATGGGAGGGCATGCACGCGACCAAGCTCCGCATCGATCACCGTCTTGCCGTGCACATCCCCGACGCCATGTCCTTTGAAGTCGCGGCTTCCCTACCCATGGTCCACACAACCGCCTACCACGCGCTCGTCAACGTTGCCAAACTACGCCCCGGCCAATCCGTCCTCATCCACGCTGCTGCCGGCGGTGTTGGCCAAGCGGCACTACAGCTAGCTGCATACTTGAATCTCGTAGTCTACGTGACCGTCGGCAGCGAAGATAAGCGCCGTCTCGTGATGGAGAAATACAACGTACCAGAAACGCACATTTTCTACTCTCGCGATGCAAGCTTCGCCAAAGCCATCAAGCGTGTCACAGGCGGCCGCGGCGTTGACTGCGTGCTTAACTCGCTGTCTGGCGAATTGCTCCGTGTGTCGTGGACTTGCCTCGCGCCCTTTGGCACATTCGTTGAGATCGGGCTCCGCGATATCACGAATAACATGCGTCTGGACATGCGTCCGTTCAGCGGCAGCACGACCTTTGCATTCATCAACATTGCCAATTTCTTTAATCTCGAGGGCCTCGATGTGCTAGGGCAGATCCTCTCCGACGCCTTTGCGCTTGTGCATAAGGGCATTCTAGGCCCGGCACACCCGCTAACCGTATACCCTGTGTCCGAGCTCGAGACGGCGTTCCGTACAATGCAGCAAGGCAAACACCGCGGTAAACTGGTTCTATCCTTTGGCAAAGACGCCCAGGGGCCCGTCCTCTGCAAGGCCCAAGATAGTCTCCGCCTGAGCCCTAATAAAACATACCTCTTCGTCGGCGGCCTGGGTGGTCTTGGACGCAGTCTCGCGCGTTTATTCATCGTCTCCGGAGCGCGCCATATCGCATTTATATCCCGCTCCGGCGACTCCAGCGCAGAGGCCAAAGCCACGATCCAAGACCTCACCACCCTAGGCGCTACCGTCAAAGCCTACCGCGCCGACGTCGCAGACGAAGCAGCCTTCCTCGCCGCCATGCACGCCTGCATCACTGACCTCCCGCCCATCGCAGGGGTCCTCCAAATGGCCATGCTGCTGCGCGACGCGCTCTTCGAAAAGATGTCCTACGCAGAGTGGACGCAGCCCATGCGGCCGAAAATCCAAGGCACACTGAATCTGCACGAGTACTTCTCCGCCGCGCGCCCGCTGGAGTTCTTCCTCATTTGCTCGTCCATATCAGGCGTTTTCGGCAACACCGGTCAAACGCAGTACGCTGCGGGAAATACGTTCCAGGATGCCCTTGCGCATTACCGCCGCACTCAGGGGCTTAAGGCTGTAGCTGTTAATTTGGGCATTATGCGCGACGTAGGCGTTCTAGCTGAGCATGGCGCAACGGGCAATTTGGCTAACTGGGAAGCTGTTCTTGGGATCCGCGAGGGGGCCTTTCACGCGCTCATGAAGAGCTTGATTAATCGGCAGCTGGACACAAACTGTCCCCGTCCCTGTCCTGCACAGATCTGTACAGGTCTAGGAACAGCAGATATAATGGCTCGATTCGGACTAAACCGACCAGAGCACTACACCGACCCACGATTCAGCCCGCTAAATGTCCTGAGCCTTGAATCCTCATCCACAGACCCAAGCACATCTTCTGCCCAATCCCCCCTCTCATCCCCCTCAACCCGCCTCAGTACAGCATCCACCCTCCCCGAAGCAACATCCATAATCACCGACGCGCTCGTCCACAAAATATCACAGATCCTGCAAATGCCCTTATCCGAAGTGGATCCCGGGAAGCCGATGTACAGGTACGGCGTGGACTCGCTGGTAGCGCTCGAAGTGCGCAATTGGATCTCGAGGGAGCTAATGGCGAATATGGCCCTCTTGGAGATTTTGGCTGCGGAGCCGATGGGGGTTTTTGCGGAAAAGATTGCGGGGAAGAGTCGGGTTGTTAGTTTTGCGTAGGGGGGTTGGTATGGGTTGATGGGGTAGGATGGTGGTCACATGGTGTCGACGGGAAAGGGGAAAGGTCACTCGTGAGCTGCGTAAAGTGTAAGCATAGTGAAAGTGATAAACTATATGTTGGCTGTTGGGAATTATATGGTGTTGAGATTTAGAAAGTCCGGCCTCACTTTCAATGGATTGTAGTAGGCTAGGTAGTGAGGTAGTTGGAAGTGAAAAGAACAATGTGTGCAAGCCTACGCCTCACAAAGTCAGTGAAAACAAAACGGGGGTAGAGTCACGAGATACTGACTAGGCCTAGAAGCATGGGCAGACCATAGTACATTACACTCGAAGCAATGGAGATACATACCTACATACTATACGCATAATTTACTCAGCCCCAAACCCAGAGGCCTCAGGCGTAATCCGAGTGAATGGGAGGGAAAAGGAACGAGGCACCTGTCTAGTCTTAGCGATAGTAATCCAGGCCTAGAACCCTCCGGGGCCAGTGTTCCTTGCACTCGAAGCCAGACACATACATTCAGGACATACAACGAATGAAGAAACTGATAGATGTGACTTAACAGCAGCACTCTCCGTTTTTGCCAAGAGTTCCTTGACCAATCCAACCAGGTGGAAGATTTATATGTGAACCTCTAGATCTCGATCTACCTATGTAGCTGAATGACGTTATATAGAATCCTGGCTTCACTGGCTTGACTGCCACTCACATAGGTAGATATAGAAAGTGCGTCATAGATCAAGTGCAAAGGGAAGGGACGTAGAAACAACGAATAAATGAAACAGCCTCTCCCTGCGAACTCAAAAGATGCCCATGAGTATAAATTGAAGACGAGCTCCCTTGGCTTGACCGTCAGTTCTTCCAAGCAAGCTCTCCAGTCTTTCATCCTAACGTCCTCAACCACTTCCTCAATCACTTCCCTCGAAGGTTTACTCTGAGATCACACTTCATTCAAGATGCGTCTTACAAACGCGCTCCTCCCCTCCATCTCTGCAGCTGCGGCTGCGGTCTCCGCTGTACGTTAGCCCTACCTACCCCCTTCACCCCTTATATCTTCCTCCCATTGAAACTCCCCCCACACCACCTCTAGGTAAAATAACCTTCTTACCAAACAACCAGCACACCGTCTCCTGCTTCCGCCGAGAAGATACATGCCTAGACGAATTCATCGCCGAAGGAATTAACTGGCTCCGCGCAGGCAAAGAGACTGACTTGGCCCATCTTGACCCAGATATGTGCTGGCGCGTCTCTTGCTCCTGGGGGACGGGGATTAGCTGGTGTAATACGGTATGTTTGGTTTTTTTGAGTTTACTATCATTGTCACCTTCTTCCTGTTAAATCCCTACTCCATTTGCAAATGGGCAGGTGTGGCTTGGATAAGCATCCATGTGTTTCTTGTCTTACTACCTAGGCAGTTCGAGGTATACCTGAAGTGGAAGTGGAAGTGGAAGGGAGTAATGGATGCTAACATGCGATTTCTGGTATCCAGGACAAAGAACACGACAAATTCATGTCATTCTTCCACATTGCCGAGGGCGCACAGGTGATCAGGGATGAATGTGGCTATTATGGCGGCGCAACTTCAGGAGGCATCGTGGATCACCCTGATAAGTGGCAGGTTATTGTCCATAAGGATGACTGTTAGGTAGGTACCTAGGTACCTATTCAGATCCTGGTTCATGGCTTCGACTTCGGTTTTGATGTCGTCGGATGACTAGGTACCTAAGGCATCTAGCTCAGCAACAAAATCTGACTTGGTGAAAATACGATTTAATATGATAGGATTTTATTTCATGTACATTAGTTATAGTTATTCATCTGATATATTTACGTGCATTCGTACCTATCTACCTGGTTACTACCTTGGGTAGGTAGCTTTCAGCGGATTGCGTAAACAGAATTTCGCCCGGCCTGATAAGCATGGTATCTAATTTATCCCGAGTAAATGCTCGCTCAGAGTAAGAACAATTGTGTGCAAGCTACGCCATGGTCCTAAAGGTGGGCAGTACCAGTAAGACTAATTCTGGTTCAGGTGGTGCTATAGTGTACTCTGTAAACCGTCGTATCATTCAACATATTTAAGTAAACTAGCAATCATGCCATTCTATTGATATCGTCATCGCCGCTTTTGTCTCGTCAAGCAACGCAACGCAACCGGAGCACGGTCGTGCCGCGCCTATAATAACCCTCTCATAATCTCTCTCTCCCTTCCCTTCCCTTCCTTACATTTCACCTCCCTACTCCGGATCCCACCTCGCAGACATCCATCATCCATTTCCAGAGGATCAAAAGATAGAAGAGTCTTTACAGGAAGAGAAGAAACAAAGCAAGCGGGGTAGAAAATGGAAAGAGCAAGGTAATAGAATAAAATGAAGAGATACTTCCATTCGCCAACAAATAGCCAGACAGAGAGAAGTAAAGAGAGAAAGAGCAAAAGGTTTCGTTTTCATCTTCGTTTCCGCTACCATAGACGATGTTTTAGCACCTTCACAACCATCTTCATAGCACAATCTAGTCCGACGACTAGATTTAACCCTGACGCTTTCTGCGGCCGACCTGTCCACGGAAACCGGTCTTGATGGCCGCGACGGAACGACGGGATCCGCACGAGTTGCAGGTGACGAAGTACAGACGGTTTTCTCCCTTGTTGAGTTCTGTGTCGGGGCTGCGGCAGGTTTTGCAAGTGACGTATTCGACTATTTACGTTAGCCTCGTGTTGAAGTTGGGGAATGAAAGGAGGGAAAGCATACCGATATACCGTCTCAGGACGTTCTCAATCTGTTTCTGCTGGAAACGACCCTTGATAACCAAACGCCTGCTACCATCCACGGAACCAGAGGTACCCAACTCAGCGAACAAGAACTGCATGACGTGGTCATCTGAACGCTTCATGCGCTTGCAGATATCGGCAATGTTGGCGAAGATCGTACGCCTGTTACCTTCACGCAGACACTGGGGCGGAGGAATCTTGTAGGACTTTGTGCCAGAAGACAAAAGGTCGGGGTGGTGGCTCTGGATAAGGGAGAAAAAGCGCGAGACGAGAAGCGAGTAAGGGATGGCCTGGTTGGCGTCGTGCGCCCAGATACCCGTGCCGGCTTCAAGGTCGCCCTCGGGGATAGCCTCCTCTTTTGGCTCGCCGCCCTCAGCGGCGGCACCTTCCTTGTCGATGCCGGCTTCGGCGAGCTTGGCTTCGAAATCGCCGGCGTCGAGCTTCTTGGTCTTCTTCTTCTTCTTTTTCAGGGCTGTCGGGTCGAACTCGCCGTCTGCTGCTGGGGCGGGGGAGGATTCGTCGTCGGCGGCGTCGGTGTCCTTGGGCTTCTTGGTCTTCTTCTTCTTTGCGAGGCCCTTGAAGAGGTCGGTTACTTCGTCGACGGCCTTGTCGCCTGTTTAAATATTGTGTTAAAGTGTCGTTCAAAAAATGTGGCGATTGGGTCGGAAGGTCGAACTCGGGGGTAACTGAACGCACCTTGTTGCTCCTCAACAGGCTTCTCGAGCTGCTGTGTGACTTCGCCGTTTGTATCCATAATGACAGTTCCTTCACTGAATGCGACGGACTTGCGTTGTTTCTGGACGGTTGGTTCGGGCTATATGTCACAGACGAATAACACGTTAGTGGGGGAGAAATGGAAATTGAAATCTCAAGGGAAGAATGCCAAGGATTTCGAAGGCGGGCAAGACACAAATGGTAGTAGTAATGTTTAAAGGAACAGACCCAGAACTCAGTGAGAAGCAGAAGTAAAGACAGACAGAAAAAAATAACAGCCAGGCAGAACAAAACAATAGACGCAGCAAGCACCTCAACTCACACCGCACAGAAAATGCAGCGTATGTGGGCGATCGGTAAAAGTACAGCAACAGAGGGTAAGGTGGTGTGACGTACAGACTCCGCCATATTGGAGGATCAGTTGTTTCCTTTTGCACTTCCCAACTCACAGACCAAGAAGAAAGTAGAACTCTTACCCGGTAGAGAAAAGCAGCGCGTTGTCCTGCAAGTTTGTCGATATCTTGTCTTGTATCCGTGCCTTGGTCGGGTCTGATGGCGAGGCTGTTATCGCGGAGCTAGTCACGTGGGTGGAATGACTCAACTTGTGTATTCGTATTACAGAAATAAAACATGACGGCTGCCCACGTGATCTTACTCAACACATGGCATGGGAGCAAGTTAGCAACTGCCGGATCCTCAGGCAACAAGGCAGAAACCTTTGCAATAACCTCATCGACTCGTTCTCCGGCTCTCGGCGTCGTTCCGTACTCGCGTTTATCTTCGTACTGCAACTCGTTCAGGCGGTAGGCAGGCCACTGCTTGATTATTCGACAATCAATATACTATAACCACTCGCTCGCTTTGCATTCAATCTCGCTCTTCTCGATAATCTGAACATCTGGCAACGAGTCCCGCTCTTACCTCCGCAGCTCAACGGACCTACATCATCGCAACCTAACCTATATCGAGCCCCCCCTCCAACTTTACAACCTCAACCTCACCAACCTAGACGCCACTACCAAAATGTCCTCCACAACAGACAGCTCCTATATCCTCCCAACCCCCCCTCCCTTCGAGGGCACCCCCTCACAAGCCGACTTCGCAGCAACAACCCCCCATCCCCCCTCCCAGTACACCCGCACCGCCTCCCTCGACAGCCTTTCTGAAATTGCCTCTCTGCCCTCCGAATCAACATCCGCCAGCGACCTCGACACACTATCTGACTACTCCGATTCCGACGCAGAAGCAGAATGGCAAGAGAGTATTGAGCAGTTGGAGCTGTTGTTGACGATGGTGCTTGTGCCCTTCGTCGGGAAGTTTTTGGGGAGGAAGTGTGCTTATTGGGGTATGTTTCTTTCCCTTTTCTTTTACTTTGCTTTGCTTTTCTGGTGGATTGATGTGGAAGGGGGAAGAAGAAATGCAGGGTCAGAATAAGTGCTAACTGTTTTATGATGTGATGCGCAGGCTGGACGAGGTTCATGGAGTGGAAGTACCCGCTTGATCGGCTGATTGAGGAGGAGAATCTTGGGGGTGGGAAAGGGAGTAGTGTCAAGGCTTATGCCTCTCTGTGATTGGGGTATGGATATATGATTTGGGTGAAGGGGTTGGCAACCATGCTGTGCTGCCTGAGCCAGCGAAGACTACTCTGTAGCTCGGCTGTAGCCGAGTGGGTATTTGTCTGAATTTGAGATGAAAAGACGCGGGGTTGTATAGTACATAAAGTGTTTTGAAGTCTGTCTATACGGACTGTTGCATCATATAGAGAACGGCGTTTTGGATACTGGACAGACACTTCTCTGTCGACTGGGATTTAGAAAGGCGTGCTCTACTACGCCGCGCTAATTATATCCGATTAATGCAATGGTCATTATCAAATATGTTCATTCCATGTACAGACATGTTCGAGCAATCTCGGGGGTCTCCCAATGTGCTTTTACAGAATAATGGACTTAACAGAGACTCGGATCTGGTTGCAACAAAGACTCAAAAGCTGGAACAATGATGACAGCTCATCTCCCTTCAGGGCTCTGTGCTCGAAAAGCATTCTCCTTCGCAGCCTCCACATGTCCCTTTGCCATATCAACCCTTTCCTTCCTACTTTCCATACTTCCAAACTGCAGGCCCACATGCGCCAAAGTAGTCCGACTAAAGTAACTCGGATCGCTAGATCCGGGAGTGAAAAACCGCTCTAGGGGACTCTCTGGGTACATCAAGAAACGCTGCTGCTGCTCGAAGATTTTGAGAGGCTTGAAGTCTGTTGAAGTGGTTGTGGAGGGGATCTGGCATTGTTCAGATAGTTGGTCCGTCTTATACTCGGTGGTTTTGGTGGTAGGCTCAGCTTCCAGATGCATCGCGGAGAGCGTAGTGCCCATTTGAGAGCAGAAGAGATGGGTTTGCTCTTCTAGAATGACCTTGTCTACCCATAAAGCTATTTCATCGGTGGCGGTATTTTGCTGCTTGAAAAGAAAGTTAGATGTTAGGGCTGTTATGCTTCGAGCAAAGAACTGCGAGATGGGCCTCACTCACTGCTTGTAGAAGCTGCTCATGGATCGCAAGGTTGTGCTTGGTCAAGGGCTGCTGTGAGGCAATGGAAGCCATGACGTTCTTCGAAGACCGAAAGAGTACCAGGTTGGCGCGGTTTAGAAATGTTGACAAGTCCCAGGGGAGTGTCCGGCGAGGAAGAGAGAGGTAGGACTGCAGAATAGAACTGTCGTCTACGGTCAGCGCGGCTCTTCTTATACATCTTGCGTCTCACATAGATATGCAACCAGCCAGCAGAAAGGCTCATTGACCTCAGTAGCGACAGCAGGGCACCAGGGACCTGACCGTTGCTCTGATGCCAAAAACACGGACGCCGCTCCGACGGAGGCGAGAGAGCCGTCCCACTGCAACGGTAACGACTCACCTTTCGAGTCTTAAGATCCACCGACTAGACCCTTGTCCTCCGTTGCAAGTTGCGGTGTATTCAATAACAGCAATTGGGTGAGATCCATGCTCGGATGCATGCTTGTGGCAGGAAAGGCGTAGGGCGAATATGAAGATGCTGCTCTGAGAGCGTGCTAATGCAGACTTTTGTTTCAGTCACAGTGCAGGAAGGAAGTACCGTGGTGGGATGATGCATCATCGTCTTTCAGGCTCGAGCGAGGTAGGCAGGGCTAGGCACGACTACCTAGGCAGGCGCCCGTCCCGAGAACCTGGTTCTTGGGACAAACTAGGGGGGCATGGCTGGCAGAGGGTTCGAGTTTTCAAGAATGGATCAAAGGTCACGAAGTCAGATTTGGGCACCTAATAAAAGCTCTATACACTCAATCATATTGTCCATTAAGTTAGACGTTGAGCTCCGTCCGTCCCGTCTATTCGAGCTCCTGCCTATTCGGGATAAAAAGAGGGGATGTTCACCAACCTAGAAAAAGCAAACATGCAGCAGAATGGACCTGTCATTTGTCTGAGCCTGTGCGCTGCATTAGCCTACCGACCGCCCGGGTTCTTCTCGGTATAGACTCCAATAGGCATGCTCTGTTCTGAACCCGCCACGAACCTATGCAGTAGAACGTGCTTCCGGCGTCTTTGCACCTCTGGCAAGGTAGATCGTGATATCTTCGAGACTTGCAGGATGATAGATGGCACGGCCTATGGCGCTTTGACGTATATACAGTGTAAGCGTGCATCAACGGCCTATTCTTTAGCCGCCCTCGCAATAGTGAGTCAATACAATTTGTTCTGCTGCCAGAAATCCTTCATGGGGTCAACGTTCAGGGCGAATGTATTCGACACAGAATAATCCCGACTAGGAGTCATTTCCAGTTCCCAAGCTAAACCTGGTTCTGTTGCAAGAGGAGGTGCCCGGTTACCGAATGAATCACCAGGAAGTGACGGTTGCGGGACGTAATAACTGGTTTCTGTCATGTAAGAGGGCCAGCTTTTCTGGTGCGATTGAATTATCCTCTGTTCGAGTTGGAAAGGCTCTAGGCTTTCATCACCTCTCAAGCGCCATTCAAGAGGAGTTGCTGAGAGGAGATCGACGGAGTCTTCATTGTTGCCTACGATGCCAGGTTGATTCTCTTCCAAATGAGACGGCGCGTCCAATCCTGACCGCATGATTTCCTCGTATGCAGCATCCAGAGCTTGAGACGTGAGGTATGTGTTGTCTTCGTAATATCGAGGCGTGTCTCTTTCTCGACAAACTAGCTGGCATTCGAGAATGCTACCCTGTCCAAACTGGTCTAGATACCCGCTCATTGGAATTGGTTGACCCAGTGGTTGATCGACGAAGCCACCAAGAATAGATGAAGAATCTAAGATCGCATTCCGGGAAGTCGAATTCTTGTTAAACGGGCGAGTATCAATTACGTGCCTGATCCCATGGGTTTCTGTCTCTTTTGGTACTTCTGCATGGTCTTGCAGCTCTTGAGATGGAGAACGTTTTCGTTTTCGTGATTCTTGTTGGAACCGGCTCGACGTTGCTATACTCGCATCGTCCTGTGCGCTCCATGCAGCCACTCGCCGCTGCATAATCCTCTTTAGGTCCTTCAGAGTCCAAAGCTTCTCGATGGTGTTTGAGCCTAGCCTGTCATTAGGCGAGTGGAGGTCAAAGTCCAGAAGCTGCATGGTGGGCTCATGCATAACTGAATGCATGCTTTGATTGGAGGAAGTGCAACCTATGGGTCTTTGTGAAGGTGAATGATCCTTGTCCCTATGAACAGGTTGGCTAAATGGTGCAATGATCGAATCCCCTATCAATGCGGCGTCGTCTCGTCCTTCGTGGTAGATGGGTGTGCCGCTGAGGTTAAACTCAATGTTTCTACTCGGAGCTTGTGGCTGGGGGATCGTTGCAAGACTCGGATTCATCTTCTCAATGCTGGCTTCTTTGTGATGAGCATTGACATCTCCTATCCCGAAGTCGTAATGAAAAATGCTCTTCGAATGATGTCGAGACTCGCGATTTCCCGGCGTATACAACTGACCATGCCTCAAGAATTCCGTTTCGGAGAAACCCTGATCAAACACTAGGAATCATTAATGAGAGGGGGATCAATCGATCTAGGATGAAACAATCATACCGCGAGTCTTCACGGGTGACGATCGCTTACCCTTGTTGAAGATGCCCAAGTTCGCGGGTGGATGAAGCTAGAGACATCATCAGTTTTGTCTTCCAACGCAGTTGAGGGTTGAATACCGTCAATCGGTTTGATGGAACGTTCAAGGCACGAAAGTCTTCATTGATGGTATGTTTCCTCTTTTGCCGCGATGATTTCTTGTTCTTTGCGGTTGTACCTCGGTCGCTGTTTACTCGCGAGCTTTTGCCTTTATACTCGTAGCGGTCTTCCTTGGTTTTCGCCCTAGGTATGCGCTCATACCCGTTCTTTTCTTTCCGGGACAAATGCGTGTCAGTCCCCTTAGTCGTTGGCCGAGACGGTAAGCGCGGCTGCTCGAAATTTTCGAGTTCAAGGAGGGTTCGTTGTCCTTTCGCGCGTGAGGAGAGCTTGGGAAGAACGGTTGCGTCTGGGGTTTGTTTTGCTTTGGGAATGCCTATATGGTCAGCTAGGAATGAGCGAGTATAAAGCAGAAGGTTGAGCTAAAGCCGTGTACCCTCGAATACGAATCTTGTAGAAGAATGGTTGTCTTCCTGTGGGACAATGGGCTCGGCCTCGTCTAATCGTGACAGCCAGCTCAGGAATCTTTGGTGGTCCGCATCGTCCATTTATCCAGCTGAGTCTGAACTGAAATGTCGGATAATCTTAGCAGTTGGTGCCTGCATGGTGTGTTTCAGTGCAGCGGCGCAGGACGGGGGCAGTAAACACAGTGTGGTGGTGGAAAGGAAGGAAGGTGCCGCAGTCGGTGACGTCGAACACATGCATCAATAACAATGCCTCCTATATGTACCAGCCTACGGGTTTAGCAGACTTAATGAAGACTCAGCCCTGAGCAGAAATGAGTTCATGATTGAATAAAATGGCTCTATTGACCTCAAGTTTAAACTCCCTTTTTTCATATATCGAGAGCGAAAGGGAAGTAACAACCATATTTTCTAGTCCGCGGAATGGTGTTTTAAAGCTAGCAGGCACTTTGAGAATGTATTATGAGTGGGAATGTACTCGGGAGCGAAGTGTGGTGTCGGAGCGTGATAGTATATAGTCCACCTTTCAATCGAACCCTAACTAGCATGATATTCACGCAATGATCGAGAATTCTGTTGTTGAATCCAGTCAGATTCTTGTATTAGTTCTTCTCTCGTAGAGATATAGCCGATTAGTTGTTGCTGACAGCAGCTGGGGCAATCGTGGTTTCAGAAAAGCCAAGCCGGGTCAATGGGGTGTCAGTGAATATATAGTGTCCATCTCGTACTACGGACATCCCGGTTTAGCCTCAAGGTCTAGAATGTCGCCACAAGTCGGATAACATCAAAATTGCAGCTTGATAGAGAGTAGCTGCATGTACAGGCTTAGTGTCCAATAATTAGTCCCAAGCGAGGAAAGCGGAGTGGCAGCACGGAACACAGAAAGCGAAAGAGAGACACCGAGAACCCCGCTATCTCGACAGCGGCCTTAGCTAGACTCTTCCACCACCGCTGCTCTGCCGGTGTCAGAGCCCGATTCGCTGTCAAAGTTGTGGCGAGCTGCGAAAAAAGACCACCTGGGCCCAGCACTCGCCGATCATTGGCGCAAGAGCCCAAGCGCCATTTGGTTATCTCTGCATCGTGCACTGACACTCGGACTTCGTTCCCCCCGCTCTGCCGGCTGCAGTGTTGCAGTCTTCGCTGTTTCGCCTCAACTACTACTATGGAGGAGGGTGATCGTTTGCGCTGTGCAGAACTGCAGATTGACAGTGCAGACAACTAAGGTAGCAGCTACATCTGCCCCCCAGGCTTGACCTGCTGCTTTGGAGTGTGATCAACGTGCATGTGCAGCTGCACAGTCTTCAGGTAAAAGAAATGGTGAGTTGAGGCTTGCACTCCGTCCCCAGCATTGCTAGTGCCACACCCCTCTGACCAGCTTGACTCTTGAGCCTTCTTCCATCCCGTGCTGGACACTAAATTCTTTTTCCCTCCCCGGTCCTTCGTCTTTCCTTCCTCCATCCCCTCCTCGCTGCTGCTCTTGACTCTGTCGTTCCAAACTTTGTTGCTTCCCATCCCTTCGTCGCAACTGTCCAACTCTCTTACCCTCATCGACCAACTGCCCCTCTAGCCCGTCAGCCTCAGTGGGACTCCAAGATGGCCAAATTGTTCATTGGGTCTGTCCATCCGTCTCCTCTGGTCACACCCACCACCCGTCACTCATCATCATTATCATAATCATTAATGACACTTTACTTTCTCACCAAATCAATGGCACCCCACTGACTCAACTATTCAACTAGCGGCCTTGCCTGGCACACTACCGATCAGACTCTCCGCGAGGGTTTCTCTCAATACGGCACCATCGAAGAAGCTGTACGCTAAACTCAATTCCAAGCCTCATTTCTCCGTGACAAAGTCTCACAAACACCAGGTTGTTGTCAAGGATCATGACACTCTGCGCAGCCGTGGTTTTGGGTTCGTCCGCTTCGCTAGCGAGTCTGAGGCCGAAGCCGCCATGCAAGCCATGAACAACCAAGAGTAAGTGCTCCACTGTAATTCCATTCGACCGATCCAGATGCTCATGACCCTAGATTCGATGGCCGCATCATCCGCGTGGACAAGGCTTCGGAACGACCCAGCGGGGCCCGCAATGGCGGTTTCCAGGGCCGCGGTGGCTACAACCGCCCTGAAGGACAAGCCTACCGTGGCACTGGTTCCGGTGGTACGTTACCTTATCTCAACTATGGATAAAAGACCCAGAAATATTCCCTTGTCAACTTCCCATTAACACGGTCTATAGGCTGGCGCAACCAACCCGGCCCCTGACAAGCTTGGGATAGCTCCTGCTTTGCTTGTGCCTGAAGACCCCTTCCCTGTTATACAGACTGCCGAAACACGATACGGTCGATGACACCCAGTTCCAGTTCCAGTTTTATGGTTGATGCGATGACGCTTGGAAAGATAATGCTGATCTAATCCCCATTTTGATCCTCTGGTCGCGTTGAATGGCTGCGTTGTTCTTAGTTGGTTTTTTTTTGTGATTGAGCTAGTGGTTGGCATCTAATCTGGCATCCCTTGATGGATTTATACAACGAATGAGTAAAAGAGAGTAGAGATTCGCCACTTCTGCCAAAGGATACCCAAATTTGGTTTTGGTTCTGAACGCCCGTTTGTATGCAGCCTTAAAACATTCGAACAACCAGAGCCGACTTTGAACCCAGGAGTCGATCTTCAACAATCACGCTGGACAGATTGATCGCTCTATCAGAGGCCGTTCAATGACCTATTCGTGATGTCCCTTGGGGCAATCTTTGAGTTCTCTACACTGCAGAAGTGCAGATCGCCAATTGATCCTGCAGCGAGAGTGTCGCGTCTGTATGGCGTGGATAATATTTCCTCTTGAGCCTCTTTAGTCGGATGGGGTCATGGCGCGGGCCTATGGTTACATTGACAATCAATCCTCATCTTAGCGATCGACCTTCTTTATGCCAAAGGGCTCTTATTCTGAAGTTCATGGAGAAGCTACTTCTATAGATCTCGGAATCCAAGAGTTGTAATGACATTGTTCAGCTACTCTAGTACCTAGTTAACGCAGACTCTATTTGTCCCCCTTCAAGTCTCCCTCCTCTACCCCTCTAATGTCTTCGTTCTGTGCCAACGAAACCTTAACCTCTCTCTCAGCCTTCTCCTCCTCCCTCTCCGCCTCAACCCCGCCCTCTATCTCCTTAACCCTGCCCACCAAATCCGTAACATGCCCATCCACACTCCCCAACCCCACGCCCTCAAGCGCCTTCTCCAAAAGATAAAGATACTCCGTGTTCTTCCCGCTCGCGCCCACTCCCCGTGCAATAACCTCTGCAACAGCCTGCGGGTCTCGCTGTGATGGCTCGCGCAGGAATTGAGGGTTGCTGGGTTGGCCGATGTATACCATGCATGTTATTGGGCTTGCTTCTTCGGCACCGGGCTCTGATTTGGAGTGGAAGGGTGTGTAGTGCACGCTGTAGCCATTTATTTCGCGGACATCGAGGTAGTCGTGGACTTCTGAGGCGTGGGAGGCGGGGATGTGGTATGCGGCGCCCCAGACGCGGGTTGTGTCTTTGTCGAGGTGGGCGAGCTGGATACGTTTAGTCAAATGAACTGCACTGGGGATTCGGATTACAGAAAATTTAGACAAGGGGGGACGTACGGGGTCATCTAGTGTCTCCCAGAACCCTCGCTCGATGACTGTTACGACGCGGCCGGGTTGCTCTGGGGTTCCTCTGTGGTCGTTACTGGGAAGGCATTTCTGTTAACTTCGCCTTCTCTTTCCCACCTTAATGACAAGTGAGAAGTGACGTACCTAGCCTATAATAAAGTCAATAACACCATTCTTCAAAACGTACCCAGCTACCCCGGAAAACGGGCAAACATCGGAAGAACAAACCTGCCAGAACCGTCTCACATATCCCTCAATGTACCCCGGCACGCGCTGATCTAGCACCACGTCAAAGCCATTAGCCGGACCGATCTTCTCCGAGCAAGAGCTATAGTACGGTGTTGCCAGCATCCTGTTCGATTAACAGAGCTAGGATCAAGGGACATACCGTAATGGGGTGGCGGCTTCCAGATCAGGCTCCTTTATTGGTTGGTTAGTTATCTATCTATTGACTTCGGGGCAGTGGCAAAGGAAATGTGGAATGGGAAGGCATGTGTCAGGTAGTTCTCTGTAAGTAGGTAGACTTACCCATAGCCAAATACCCACAGGTCGCCTTTTGGGAAGTACTGCCGCCAGGTTCGGCCTTCTGGTGCTGACGTTGGGGTTTCTTGAGGTTGAGTTGTGGAAGCCATGTTCTTTTTGTTTCGCTTATAGCGTACTTAGCCACTGGATATCGAGAATTAACAATAATGGTTTACCGAATAAGCAGCCCAAACCTAGCCCTGAGTCAAGATGTATGTGGAGGGGCTAGAAGTCAAGATGACTTTTTTGCGTCAATCCTCAAGGAAGGAACTCCCGGGTACTTCCTGGCCAAATTCAGCTTACAAATCTCAGAAAGTAGCCGTGATTAATTTCAGGAAGGAATGACTTACAATGAACACAAAATGAGGTATACAATTTATCATCAGAAGGTGGTGAAAGGTGGTACACAAATCACATCAGTGTTTGGCTTGTTTGCAGGGTGTCTTCTGCCTGAGGCTGAAAGGCATTCCTGCATCATCTCCTTCCGGGACCCGGTACTTTTGCGCTCTTGAATTTCGCATGGGTCTCTTGTTACCTGCATTTCTCTACCGTTGTGGCAGTTGCGACCCCCTTAAGGACTTGAGAACAACTTGCTATTCAATTACTCCCCCACCAACGAGCGTGAACCAGCCGACCGTCGGCCTCCCTGTCGTATCCGTATCAGTGCCTTTCTGCCCACCCACCGCTTTCGCTTTTGGGTGCGCCACGCTTTCTTCGTAACCACGCATTCTTCGTCGTTTTTCATGCTTTTAAATATTTTGAAGCTATTCACAACCACAACATGCCTAAATCACCTGAATACAATGCAACCTTATTGGCTGAGGCTGTTGCTTTTGCCCAGGCACAAAAAAACGCGAAAAGAAACATGAATATCACGAAAATTGCGCGTGATTTCAAGGTGTCTCCAACAACGCTACGAAGCCGCCTGTTAAAAGCAAAATCGCCAGCCACACCAGCTACTACAAAGCGGAATGCATTGCAACCATATCAGGAGAAGGCTTTGATATCCTGGATTATACAAATGAG
>NW_027396867.1:156444-166052 GCF_047715825.1 Aspergillus stella-maris | reverse complement strand
AGAACTCCCAAGGCGCTGAGGGGGTGTGTCAGCCAAGGCGAACTCATTTTTGGGATTATTCAGCCAAGCCAATATCACAGCGCCTCGTTCTTTCAACTTTGCATACACTATTGATGGAGGATACGATGGAGGATACGATGGAGGATACGATGGAGGATACGATACTACCTTTTCGGGATCTAATGAGGCCTCTGGCCAGATATTTAAAGCTCTATACAGACTGTAGTTAGAAGAGCAAGACCTTCATTCATTTCAATTCATACCGATTAGTCATCCGATTCAATCCACCAATCATAGCCATCTCTGTCACTCATACCTGGGTATAGCGGACTACCACTCTAAGGAGCGTTTTAGAGAGAATAGCCCGTTGCGCCAGGAGCAAAAGACTAGAATTCTAGGACGTTAGTCCTAGAGCCGCTCTCACTTATATAATGGTTGCTTTACAACGCCGTAACACCTGGGTACTTGAAATCTGAGACCTTATTCCAGGCACCGTGCCCGGGATGAGGATCGCGAGATTCTGCCTGTTCTAACCGCCTGGCTGACTAATACTTCCTCAACTCTGATGTTGATCCTGTTCCTGATCTCTGAGCAATGTCTTGTTACACTAAGTGCCTGTCTAATAGCCTAATCCTATGTTCTACCCGTGTATCTACTTTGTGCGTCTGTTTTAAATACACTCCTAAGCTGGTACCTTAACAAATGGTTTATTAACATATTTCAAGTCACGGGTTTATAATCTCCTGGTATGTGGTAGATATATATATATACACAAGTCTATTTATATACAAGGGACCAATGCTATGGAATTTACCAAGACCTTGTACCTTATGCTATATAACACCGTCTACAAGAGCTTTAACACTATCGTGGAGCTTGTATTATTCCTGGGCCTAACTTTATGTGTCACGGTGCCAGCCTAGAGCCTCATTCCAGGCACGGTGCCCGGAATGAGTATCGCGAGATTCTGCCTGTTCTGACCGCCTGGCTGACCAATACTTCCTCGACGCCAACGTTAATCCCATTCCTGAGTGTTACGAATACAGCAACAGGCCCAGGGGAAGGAGAGGGCAGAAAGACGTCTGTATCGGCTACACGCACGTAGCCTACTAAGGAGCGGATGCCTTTAATGATAGGGCTCAATTCTATTGCTTTGATAGACTCTTCTTGACAATGTCTCTTCTCTTGATTAAGGGGTCGAATCCTCAGGGGGTTGGAGTAGCTTGGCAGCTAGAGATCACGTGGTCTTATACTTTCGTATCACTGAGCAACGTCTTGTTACCCTAAGTGTCTGTCTGATAGCCCGATCCTGCGTTCTGCCCGTGTATCTACTTCGTTAGCCTGTTCCGAATACACTCCTGAGCCCGCACCTTGACAGCTTGCACCTTTGCATTCATGCTTAGGATAAGTAGCCATTTGGTAACATAAAGCATTGTCAGAAAGCGTGACCTTACAGCCAATTGACCAACCAAAGCCACCGCTAGCGTGTGACGTCTAACGGGACCAAGATTATCCGACATCATATCACGGGATATGACGCTAAGCCGGAATGAGGTTACGGTCGTATCGAGAGATCAGATATGTAGTATCTCGAGATACTAACGAGATGATCAAGGGATACTAACGATATGGCTTACGGGTATGATGGGAGAGATATTTCACCCGAGGATGAAATATCCAAGCAGGGTATAAAAGGACGCTCACTACCCACCTGTATTTACATTCTGCCTCTCGTGCCTTATCTTTAGTTTACAGTAACATAGTCAGATCGCCAGTATGAACCAAGCTACTATTGCATCTTCTACTTTGCTCTTCTCTCTCTTGATATCAGAATACCTAAGGTCCGCTTTGACGCTTAGCAGGACGACCCTGACCTTATCTGACAAGCATGTACAATTAGATGGGTATTCTGCAGGCAGAATACTAGCGTTTACCGGCCACGTGAGTTTCTATCCTTTTGTTCAAATAGGCCTCCGTAACCCCTAGCGTGTGTGACGATATGGAGAAAAGATGACCCGACATCGTGTCACGAGCTGACACTAAGCCATATCGGGCAATATGATATATACGATCTCGAGATACTACTAAGGTTGCCCACCGATACGATGTGTTTGAGCAGGCGCTCAGAAGGAGGAGATATTTCACCCGATGATAAAATATCCAGCCAGGGTACAAAGAGATCCTCGTCTCCCACCTGTAATTACTTTCTTCTCTGTGCCTTATCTTCAGTTTACAGTAACATAGTCAGATCGCCAGAACTACTATTGCACTTTCTACCTTGCCTTCTCTTTCTTGATATCAGAACACCTAAGGTCCGACTCGACACTTAGCAGGACGACCCTGACCTTATCTGACAGGACTGGGGTTAAGCAACATCACAATTGGGAATTCAATAATACCCGATAGTAGTAGGAAGCAGTAGGAAGCAGTGGGAAGCAGTAGGAAGTAGCAGGAAGTAGCAGGAAGTATTATATTCTTTCTAGAATATGCCCAGGTGCAATACAGCATGCCCGTTATTGGCTGTGGATCGCTCATTTTTATGGGCTGTACGCGCTTGCCGATTTTGTGCACTTTTCCTTAGCCTATTAGATTCCTTTAGGCGTGATTTCTCTCTCACTCCTCCAGGCCCAGGGTGACCAATTACAGCGCCTATGTCTGCACAGTCTGTGTGTTAGCCGCCAAGCCCATGGGTAGTCGTGGTTTCCCAACATATCTTCGATATATAAAACCCTGTGACTCCTCTGTGACCAACTTGAATCAATAAACTACCTGATTATTCCAATATTTCCTGTGGAATGATGACTTTTCGCCCCATAAGGACACCTATGTAAGGTCATGTCGCGGACACTTTTCGGGTAGAGCTAAACCACGTGGCTGAAAGATCCTTGCGTCCTTTGTCTGCTTTGTATTCTCGCCTTCCGCATCATCGTCATTATTCTTTTTACTCTTCTATTGAAGTGCTTTAATTCTTTCTTGTTTTGAACATGCTGCCTTCGCTTCTGCGCTCTTTCCCCCGGCTTGGACGGACATGGAAACCCCTCAATTTATCCAATCCAAATTTCGCCCGGATACCACCGAGTCAGAAAATTGAAGAAGAGACCCTGCCAGGTTATGTCGCTTCCCGGTATTATCCTGTTCGGATAGGAGAGATCTTCCTGGACAGGTATCAGATTGTAGGGAAACTGGGATTCGGAGCTAGCTCCACTGTGTGGCTTGCGCGGGACATGAAGTAAGCCCCTTGCCGCTCGTGGACATAATCATTTTGGATCAATGTGCTCATATCCAGGACTCATAGCTGCCATGGTTACGTTACCCTTAAGGTCTTTATCAAGTCTGCATCTATGGGACAGCAATTGGACGATGAGCTCCAGATGTATAAACGCATTGAGAGAGGCTCAAAACATCATCCTGGTCGCAATGCTGTTCGGTCGTTACTTGACTCATTTGACATTGATGGGCCTGAGGACAAACATCGCTGCCTTGTGCATCCTCCTTTATGGGAAAGTGTGCTGACCTTTCTGCACCGCAACCCGGTGCGGAGGCTACCCGTGCCAGTTCTAGCATTTGTTCTGAAGCGCTTGTTCTTGGCGCTGGACTACCTGCATACGGAATGCCAGATTATTCACGCTGGTATGTACCCTGGTTTTGCCTTTCTTTCTTCTATTATTTACGATTGAAATCTATCAGACATCAAGGCCGACAATATCATGTTTGGTATCGCCGATGATTCAGTCTTCCGTGACTTTATGGAGAATGAGCTCCGAAATCCTTGTCCGAGGAAAGAGCTTGATGGGAGAACCATCTACGTATCCCGGGAACTCAAAATGCCCCGAGAATGGGGTGCCCCGGTCCTATGTGACTTTGGCTCGGCCATACCCGGTGGTATAGAGCACTTAGAAGATATTCAGCCCAATATCTATCGCGCGCCAGAAGTGATTCTGGAGGTCCCTTGGACGTATAGCGTTGATATATGGAATGTGGGATGTATGGTAAGTAAACAAGCTAATATTAGAAGTTTTAATATACTGAAATTCTGCATTTCCTCACAGATTTGGAACATTTTTGAGGGCGAGTCCTTGTTCACCGGTTGTGACCCAGAATATCAGACTTATCGAAGTCGGGCCCACCTCGCTGAGATTATAAGGCTGCTTGGACCTCCTCCGCCTAGCCTTCTTGCCCAAGGGAAGCTCCGCCATAAGTTCTTTTCGGATCATGGTAAGCTACTATTCATATTCTGTTGTGATTCTGATCGCTGCTTACTATGGTTAACTCTCTAGGTGACTTCTGCGCCCAATCTCTGTTAGACGACCGGCTTCCGCTTGAGCAGAGGGAGACTACTCTTGAAGGGCAGGACAAGGCCCGTTTCCTACGCCTAATACAGAAGATGTTACAGTGGGAGCCGACTAAGCGTAGCTCTGCTAAGGAACTGCAAGAGGATGAGTGGATCTGTGAGAACCTAGGGGACACGCATTAAACCTTGATGGAACCCTTAACACATTCACTCGAGGAGGGCTATTTTGTCTCTTTCACTCAAAGGGGAAATATTGCCCCAGGAATCAAATCCTCCAAGGGTCATCAACTCATTTCTGGAGTTTCTAAATACCAAGCGAGAGCAAAACCAACTGGAAAATTTCATACGTGATCACCTTCTCCTGAACTTACAAAATTTATGAAATATATTGCGACTATCACCAGACGACCCCTTTTTCCAAGAAGCAAGAGACGTGCGGGAAAGGGAAGGTTGGAACGGGAGAAGGCTTATCCAACTATATTAGGTTGCTTTGTGGGGTATTGAACTCTCCCGCTATCATTTGCTCAACCCAAGTGGCTGGGACCATCTTCCATGGAATGATATGATTCCGAACTCGCCTACATTGACATGGATCCAACAAACGTTGGGGCCCTGGGCTTCACTCTGAGGGATATCATTATTATTGACGCGTTTCCTTGGTTGACCGATCGGGACATGGAAGCCATGGAAGACGCTGAGCAGCTGTGAGGGTCACAACATGGTGTTTGTACCAGGCTCACTCGGTTGCATTTGAGAAGTCAAAACCAGGAAGCAATGCGAGGAGTCCGAGAGCTCAAGGAGTACTGAGGTGTGGCTCAAGATGTGACGCGAGGAGCAGTTGCTTCGCAGAGCCACTGTGTAGCTATAACTGAGGCTTCCACCTAGCTAGTGCTCTTGATTTTAATTTTGCTTCTTTAGCCAAGTCAAGCGCTCCATGAAAAATTGGGATCGCTGATCCTTGTGCCGGCTGAAGGATACGGTAAACATCCACTTCATCGATCTAGTTCATTTCATCAATAGGCAGCTCTGTGTGGTTCCGATAGTACCTTACCTGTCGTCCGTTTAGGCCAAGGGACACTAAGCGCTGGCGCTCCTTGCCATTGATGCTGCTCGATTCTGCTGGTGTTCGAGCCCTTAAGAGAAAATGGTCCCAGATTTCCCCACGACTTTCGTTTGTGAGGTCCTTATATTTGATTTCAAGATGAATGCGGCTCAAAACTGCATTATCAAAGTTAATAGCCCGGTTCGAAGTGAGGAAAAGAATGCCCTCGTAGTATTCTAACTTTCAAAGGAAAGCTATCAGAAGTCGATTATGGTTATCAAGATAGGAGGTTCGTCGCTCCACGAATGCGTCTGCCTCATCCAAGAGAAGAACGGCATTAAGATGTTTCGCGATCCTGAATATGTTGTCAAGCTGACGCTCCAGTGCATGAAGGTCCCCATGATCAACTATTAGTTCGCCAGCAGATATCTAGACCACTTCAGCAGGGTATTAACAGGGTTGGTATCTTCTAATTACAGAGTAAAGAGGCAGTTTAAACCACTCCGCTGTTGCTTCAACAGTAAAAGTCTTGCCAACGCCTGAAGGTCCACTGGAAGAAGGTTAAAAAGGGATAGGGCATCGCGAGGATCAAAGACCTGACTGTAGTAGTATATTGATTCCACGTCCCTTTCCTTCAATAATATCATTGAATGGCACAGTCTGAGTAAGGCCCAAGCAGGCTGTTGCCCGGGACAATAGTATTTGCTTGGTGTCCTGGGGAATTTTGAGGCAGTTGAATGACTCTGGGTTCCACTTGGCTTTATGGAGATCAGCGACCGTGCATTCCACTGCACAAGGTTTAGCTTTACCCTGCATAAAGCCTACATAGCCTACAAAAAGCCTTTTCCACAAAGCTGAAGCAGCAAACAGTAGGACAGCAGACCAAGAAATCTTTATCTGTCATCTGCTGCAGTATTATGCCCTTCTGACGCATGTCTTGTCTCTCCTCCGCTGGTCACCATTAAAGAGAAAGTCTAGATTCGTTATCTGCATGTTGGAACTCTTCTGCTTAGGCTGCGGCATAACCGCAGCCGCGGCTATAGGATTGGTAACCATCACCGCTTCTGCGGTCATGGTCATGAGATTTGTTGCCCATCACCATCACCGCAAATTTAAGGTTAACCGCGTTTAACCATGGTTAACCTCGCTGTGGCCGCACTAGCATAACTCTCGCTTAATTATCTACTTTAGGTATCCCCTGCAATAATTATGAAGCTTATATAAGATTAATACTCTTTATACAAGCCTCTTTAGGTATGTTTGCAATGTTTACACTAGTTAGGTTAACCGCGGTCACCATGGTTATAGCTTAGCTATAACCATAACCTCACCGCAACGCATGGTTATCAGAATCTCATAACCATCACCTCACCGCGCGGTTATGGTGATGGTTAACCGCGGCTAACCGCGGTTATGCCGCAGCCTACTTCTGCTAGATATTGTCATGCCCTGAGGTGTAGGGCATGACAGTACCTGGACATTTTGCAGGTCTACCTGCAAGGCATCCTGGAGAACTTCTAACTTGACATTAATGAATATAGTAGTTTTGGACCTTGCATCTATGCCTGGGGTTAATTATCCTTCCCTAAGCTATACTAGAAATACACCCACTGACATGATTATTGTTAGAAAGGCTGAACAAACGGCAGCCAATCAATCAGGCGCCTCGCCGATGTGACACGACAACGCTAGGAGGAACGTTATTCCGACAAAGCGTGCCCAATATCCCTGTACAAGGACGATAAGGACGCTGCAAGACCATGCTGGCCGTCCTTGGGGCAGGACAACAAGCACGCGGAATAGATGTCACCCGCGGGCCCCCGCGAGGACAAGCAGGATGACAAGGGATAGTATATAAGGACGCTTACTACCCACCGAATTCAAAGCATGAAGGCATTCAAAGAATTCTTTGTATATTCTAATATCTAGGCCTCGTAGGGAGTCGCGACTCTCCAGGTTCGATTCGACTCGGAACCGCCAAGAATCAGGTTCAGGTTCCAAGGTTTTGAGGTCGCGATCCGATTCCAGGATCCTTGGAGTCGAACCTGACAGGTTTGACTTGAACCTCAGGTTCCACAAATAGTGCAAATATAGTGATTCTCGTGATGTGCATATTTTATGTAGATTTTAACTATATTTTTGCGTATTTCCAGTACATATTAGTTAAAGGGTTAGAAGAGGTTTTATAAGAGGGATATTTGTTAGATAAGGTCAGGGTTGTCCTGCTAAGTGTTGAATTGGACCTTAGGTATTCTAATATCAAGAGAGAGAAGAGCAAAGTAGAAGATGCAATAATAACTTGGTTCGTACTGGCAATTTGACTATGTTACTGTAAACTGAAGATAAGGCACGAGAGGCAGAATGTAAATACAGGTGGGTAGTGAGCGTCCCTTTATACCCTGCTTGGATATTTCATCCTCGGGTGAAATATCTCTCCCATTATACCCGTAAGCCATATTATTAGTATCCCTTGATCATCTCGTTAGTATCCCGAGATACTACGTATCTGATCTCTTGATACGACTGTAACCTCATTCCAGCCTAGCGTCATATCCCGTGATATGATGTTGGATAATCTTGGTCCCATTAGACGTCACACGCCAGCAGTGGCTTTGGTTGGTCGATTGGCTGTAAGGTCACGCTTTTTAACAATATTATAGGAAGATTAGATTAAAATGGCTTTTCATTCAAAATTCTACTGATTCTATGGCTTCCCGTACACAAAGTCTTCGTCCTGCCTAGGGCGCTTTGGAAGCCGCCCTGATAAACGCCTTTAAGTACTCTCTCCCTGTATATGGCTATTATCAGGTAGGGGGATTTCATCATCTTTATTGGATTCAATCAAAGGGCCCGGGTCATCCATGGCGGCTTCTGTTCTTGGTCTTTTACCAAGAGCACGCTAACTAACTGGTTCCGTAGGTTAAGATATAGTAGCTAAAGGATCTTCCTTAGTATCACTAATAAGATTGAATTCCTCCTCTGCTTTCTGAATTTCTTTTTCTTCTCTTACTACCTCAGTCTCCTGGGCAGAAAGATACTCTTCTATAAGAAAAAGCTGTTTAGACTCCATGTTAAACTTGGTCGTACACATGAACATCATAAGATCCCTTATAGTTTTGGGTTTTAGCGAGCCTTGGCGGTAGTGACAGATATCACGAGCAGAGTTGAATAACCGCTTAACACCAGAACCACTAGCAGGCGTGGTCAGAACATCCCGTGCTAAGCTTGCGAGGATTGGAAATTCATGCTGATGATCCTTCCAATACGTCCGCGGGTTAACTACTTGTGTACCTAAAGAGATTAGTTAGAGTAAGGAAAGGGATAATAGACTATTACTTACTACTTCCAAGATACCGCGAAAGCTTGTCATAGGCGGTTATCTGTGGCCGGAGAGATGAGGCTGGTGTTAAGAGAATATTAATATTAGAGATCCCCCCCACCAAGGGTTGGCCATTTAATATAGGCTGTGACTCTAAATAGTGCTGCTAATAAGGTATAAGGTACTCTTTAAGGCTCTTATAGTATCACACACGCCATCTTGGCTCCCAGTCCTTAGTAAAAAAGAATTTAAGCTTGTTTTATGGTACTAGGATTGTGCCAATTGCATAAAGGTTATTACTAATCTTATTAGTCATCCTATAATATTTTAAAAGCTTTAGCCTTGCCGCCTGTAGGGCAGATAGTATTACTCTCTTCTAGCCAACCTTCTTTCATGCAAGCTATGCCCTAGATTTCTTAAGATAAGCAAACAGGTTATTGTAGATTGCAAAGACACTATAAATAGTGACTTCCTTGGTCTTTAACAAAGAGGTCATGAAGGTAAAGAAAGGTTATATAATTAAAAGGAGGTAATTAATCTGTCGCTATTCCTCCTAACTTGGTTATAGCTCATGATTTTTATATTAAAAGCAAAACTTATTTAAAATAGACTACAGGCACTTTGTATGTTGGAGCATTAAATATGTTAAATTCCAATATGTCCAAATATCTTATATTGGAACAAGCTTTAGTTCTTTAGCCTAAAGATCTAGAAAATTCTCTTGATATTGGGGGCTCTTATTAATAAAGATTGCTAGTTATTAAATCTTCTATATAATTAGTAGTAAGGACAGTAAAAGAGATAGGACCTTACCTTGTTAAGGGTATGTACAATCTCTTGGTTCTCTTGCCATGTCCTATTATCTCTCTTAGCCTATTTTAACTCTTCTCTATTATTTCTTGGATCCACTTCTATTTAACCAAGAAGTTTTTTTAAACTAAGTTAAATAATATGTG